>NC_092252.1:16157111-16287111 GCF_036320965.1 Panulirus ornatus | reverse complement strand
GCCACATGCATTCCGCTCAAAAAGGCCTTTTTCTCAAAGCTGACCACCCTCCTTCCCCCCCTCTCATAAGCTTTCCTCTCCACGGACATAAAAGTCCCCAATTTCACCAATTTCGTGAGACAATAGACTGACTGACTCAATTTTCCTATTCACGTGTGCCAAAGGAATCACTTTAATATTCTCGTTTTGTATTTCCGTCTTCTTATCACTATCTAGCTTCAGTGTCTTCCTGTTTCCTTTTAGCTGTACAGTCATTTATGGCTGTTTCCTCCTCTCCCAATTGGTCAATAAAAATGGCCTCTACCCCTTCCCATTTCAGACATCATCCCTGAAATCTCATGAAATTTCCTCGTATCTCCGTTGAGAACATACATGCAGTATACGTTCCTGAAGGAGTGGTATGTCTTATGGTAATTACCTGTGATGCAATTTAGTGATTCCATTATTATTTCAGGCCATATGATACAGGGTTATTGGTGCAGATCCGGTAAGATGGTTGTGACAAGTTGCCATGGTGTCTAGCCAACCTCATAATGTTGCCATGGTGTCTAGCCAACCTCACAAGTTGCCATGGTGTCTAGCTAGCCTCAGAAGTTGCTGTGGTGTCTAGCCAACCTCATAAAGTTGCCATGGTGTTTAGCCACTCCTCATAAAGTTGCCATGGTGTCTAGCCACCCCTCATAAAGTTGCCATGGTGTCTAGCCACCCCTCATAAAGTTGCCATGGTGTCTAGTCCACCTCATAAAGTTGCCATGGTGTCAAGCCAAACTCATAAAGTTGCCATGGTTTCTAGCCAACCTCATAAAGTTGCCATGGTGTCTAGCCACCCCTCATAAAGTTGCCATGGTGTCTAGCCAACCTCATAAAGTTGCCTTGGTGTCTAGTCTACCTCACAAGTTGCCATGGCGTCTAGCCAACCTCATAAAGTTGCCATGGTGTCTAGCCAACCTCACAAGTTGCCAGTATGTCCAGCCAACTTCACAAGTTGCCATTAAAAAATCCGTCTTTCTATTTCGCTTTATGATTATCTTTACACTTCTAAACCTCATCTTTCTTTTATTCTCTAAATACTTACAACGTTGCGTTTTCAGATGTAAGATTCCATTGGCCTTGTTGCTTTTCCAATATACGAATCTATAGATTTCATTTTAGAAAAAAGAATCCCTCATAATTACATTGAAATTATCTTACCCCTACATATAAGAACGCCTTCTTCCACATCTGTAGCCTCTGCACTGCCCACACAGTACACTTAGGAATTACATTTATATTATAATGAGTTACATTTATGCACGAATTATATTTCTGTTGCCCTCGAGCTTCTCACGATGGCATCATTTTCTTTTTCACACGAGCGCCGACTGGATATTGCTGGCATTTTGCACACAAAAAAGAGTCCTACATGTCAGGAGAGAAGAACAAGTGAGGGTGGCCACGAACGCGTAGCTGTACGACGAGAGAGAGAGAGAGAGAGAGAGAGAGAGAGAGAGAGAGAGAGAGAGAGAGAGAGAGAGACAAGCATACAACCAGAGACCACCGTGGGCTCAAATGGGGAGGCTGACTAAGCCGCTGAGAGATAGATGGAGAGAGAGAGAGAGAGAGAGAGAGAGAGAGAGAGAGAGAGAGAGAGAGAGAGAGAGAGAGAGAGAGAGAGAGAGAGAGAGAGAGAGAGAGAAGGAGGCAGGTGGGGGTTGGAGGAGGAGGAGCTGTGAGGCCGGTCCCAGCAACCCAGCTGGTGGAACCCGGTCCCCCCTTTGCCAAGACTCTGGTAGATATTAGTGAATTATTTGTCACTGTGGAGGACTGCCTCCATCCGTCAGGGGTTGACACCTGCTCTGTATTCTCACAGCCTCCCGCTACACCTGCTCCTCCTCCTCCTCCTCCTCCTCCCGCCTCCCCACGCCTCTGCCCTCCCGTCCCCTCCACAGCCCCACATTGACATTCATCTGACATATGTCTCCTCAACATGAAATTACGTCCTTCTATTGAATCATTCATCAACCCACCTTCCACTCAGTCGGGGAGATGAAAATTGCTATTCATTAACTCAATGTGAAGCAGCTGGGGAATGTATATAGAAAGATATATATATATAGAAAGGGGTAATGATGGATTTATATGTATGCTAATTGGCCTGGCTTGTCGCACGGCCTCCCTGCCAGTCATAAGAATTAGTAATGTCTCTACCTGTCGTATATAGCTGGGTCTAATTGCACCAGCGTGATTACATCCCTGTTACAAGAGCTGAGACGGCCTGTAATTGGGGCTTCGTGGCATTCTGAAAAGCTTCTCGGAGAGGCTGAACTTTACGTCTTATGGACCACAAAGGTCATTTAGGCAAGTGCTTCTGCAAGGAATGGTAGGGATAACCTCTTCGGTGAGAATGGCTTCTCTCTCTCTCTCTCTCTCTCTCTCTCTCTCTCTCTCTCTCTCTCTCTCTCTCTCTCTCTCTCTCTCTCTCTCTCTCTCTCTCTCTCTCTCTCTCTCTCTCTCTCTCTCTCTCTCTCTCTCTCTCTCTCTCTCTCTCTCTCTCTCTCTCTCCCTATCTTTCTCTTGTCCTCCCACTGCTTGAAAGGGAGGAAGGAGAGGAAGAAGAAGAAGAAGAGGGGAAGGGGTTGGGTGATGAGGAAGGGAGAGAGGAGAAGGGGTGGAAGGTCAGGTGGAGAGAGAGAGAGAGAGAGAGAGAGAGAGAGAGAGAGAGAGAGAGAGAGAGAGAGAGAGAGAGAGAGAGAGTGTGTGTGGGCATCCACACTCATCGAACCCAGGTCGACCAGGCATGAGAGCTGAGCTTGCTGACCACCAGACCACGACGGCCCGCCGTGACCGAGGAGCCACCAGACTCACAGACACAAGAACACCACCGTCTGCTCTCTGGTGCTCCAATGACATCAGCGACGACGTCTTCCTCACATGTGATATGGGTAGAACTGGTCGAAGGAATGTAACATGGGGCCGACCTGCTGTCAGTGGACTGAACCAGGGCATGTGAAGCGTCCGGGGTAAACCATGGAAAGGTCTGTGGGGTCTGGACGTGGATGGGGAGCTGTTGTGGTTTCGGTGCATGACAAATGACAGCTAGAGAATGAGCGTGAGAGGATGTGGCCTTTTTTTTTTTTGTCTCTTCCTGGCGCTACCTCGTTAACGTGGGAAACAGATTTTAAGTATGAAAGAAAATTAAAAGGTAATAGTGATAGATGAACAGTTGGGTTGACTGTGGACAGAATGCTGCGACCAGAATTCGAACCCATGCGCTCGACCATGGGCGGCCCGTGAATGCGTCACAGTCAGAAACGCTAACCGCTACACCACAGCAGTCCATTAAGTTTATTCATAACTGTATCATTAGCACTGCTGCCAACCACTCCAGCTGGCAAATTATCCTGCTAGTTAACAATCCAGTTGATGAAAATGTACGTCGTTTCATTTGAGTCATACTTAGCTTGTTAGATCAAGACCATCAAAGCCTTTTGTGGTTTTGAGTAACTGTGTTCGATCACCTCTTAACCTCGTCTTTCAGAAACTGAATAGATTCAAGTCGTTTAATCGGCTGATACAGCATCATCAGCATATAGAAGGAGGCCCAGGTGAGTGCCTGCCCTGTGGCCAGCCAATACAGCATCATCAGCATATAGAAGGAGGCCCAGGTGAGTGCCTGCCCTGTGGCCAGCCAATACAGCATCATCAGCATATAGAAGGAGGCCCAAGTGAGTGATTGGCGCCCCTTGCCTTTGGCTCGTCAACTGCCCAGCCCAAAGATATCAGATCTTGTGTACACAGGCACACCCTTTCTATTGATCATTTGGGAAGTCAGGCTGTTAACTTGTACGTACGTAACATTAGAGCCGCAGTGAAGAACAGCCGGAGAGAGAAAATGGTTAAGGCGAGAACACGTCACTGCTTATACCTGCCTCGGATTTCACAGTCGCCGGGGGTGGTCTCGTCAACCAAGACAGATATACGTATATAGAAATAAATATATAAGTTGTTGAACACACACGCACACACACACACACACACACACACACACACACACACACATACACACACACATACACACACACACACTCACACACAGAAAAAAGTATATATATATATATATATATATATATATATATATATATATATATATATATATATATATATATATATATATATATATATATATATATATATATATATATATATATATATATTACCGTCTTAACTCGACTGATTGGCTTTTGTCCTGCTTGTCATGCCTGCCTTATGAATGTTCAGTTATTTTTTATTAGCCTCTCTCGTTTTACTAAGAATTCCTGTTTAGATATTCGACATTATCAGTGACTGATAACCAATGATAACCAAACATATTATAAGTCCCACTTTGTTAACGCTGCCAAACACATTGCAAGAAACGTTCAGTAAAAAAAGAAAGAGAAAATATCTTTATCATTTACTATTTTGTGTAAATCAGCCTCTTAAAGAGTAATTTTTTACACTAACTCACTCCTGTCTGGCTATTCAATATATATAGTTATACCCTCTCGTCTTCTCAGTCCACTTATGACCCAGGGATATTATCTATAACCCCTGTAGGGTTGAGGTGTGTGGCGTCCCGAGCCCAAGGTGGCAGGTGGGGCCTGGATCTGACGACCAGCGAGAATCGATCATGGAAGCAGCGTTGCGCATCTACAAGAAAAGGATTGAATCGCATTAAGAGGTCTCGAATCGCATTGAAAAAAAAAAAAGAGAGAGAAGTTTTCAGTTCGCAGGATATGTAGTGGAATCGCGTTGGAAGGATTTAGGAAACGAAAAGAAATAGGTGGCATTTAATAGTTTTAGCGTCTGGGTTAAAAGGCTAATTCTACTTTGAAATGTTTTAGATAGAATAAGAAGGGGATCTGAATCTGTATCTCATTATTGCGATGCGATTCTGGAGTACATGATAAACTTTTGAGCATAGTTATAGTACTTATGATAGTAATGACGTGGTTTCAGTAACCCAGGAATGGTTGTGATAATTTAAAGGAGTAAAAGGGTCACTGATAGTCCCTAATCGTCTTTAATACTATCTAAAAAGATCTTGAAACCCTATTACGTAGTTGTAAATGATATCAAGATTTTAGGAATAGTATCCAAACACTTTAATTCTCAACGTACAATTATGGATGGCACAGACTATCCTGTGTCGAATGGAATCGCCTTGAGTTGTTCTATAAGGCATCTAATCGCATTCAGAGATTTATTACCCACATTAAAGGGGGGGTTTCAGGTCGTATTAAGGGACCATGAAGTGTGAAGGATTGTCTTCAAGAAGAATTGGATCCTGCAGAACTTGGGTTCTTGCTAAAGGTATGAGAGGCGTTGGGTGGGTCTGAAATTCACTCGACTCCTCTATTATGCTACAGAATTGATTGAATCACACCGTATTCCACCAGATCCCTTTTACACTGGGCGAAGGACTGTAACTTCGTGGACTGAAGCATCGAAGACGAGGTCAGCAGGGTATCTGAACCTTGAATTTGATCGGACGTCGCCAAAAACAAAATACAATCTGTTCTTAGGTGAATGAACCCCTCCTGGCCTGGGCTAGGCAGGTGGAAAGTCTTGAATACTCGTGTCTATTCTTTTTTCTTTTTTATAACCTTCTCCAAGACGGCCATTGGATGACAGTGGGAAAAAAATTATACAGTTGGCGCCGGACGGGAGGGAGCGACCACTTGACGTCAAACTTGGCTGTCACGAGGTCTTTGATGTTTACTGATGGTGCTTTACCTCCTGGGAACCTGTCGCTTTGTGGACTTAGAACCCCAAACTATCGCTGGTGTTCTTTTGTGTTCTTCCATACCTTATATACCACGTTTTCCATGAACGCAAGGATAGGAGGCGAGAGTGGAAGGTGGAGAATCCACCTCGGTAGGATGGGACTGAGCACAGTTGAATCAGATGGGCCAAATCGACCTGTGATGTACTCGAAGTAGACCTCTGTCTACTTCGAGTGCATCACTCTCGGGGCTCCGGCCATGATGGCTCAGTCTCTTTGTTTTGGATCACTTCAGCAGGACGCCTGCGCCAGCTTCTCCTGGATTTTAATGAGTATCGATTAGCTGGTCAATGGTCCTGCTGTCAGACTGGCCGGTTGATAGATAGGCGAACTGGTAGAAGGATTAGTTGGCTGGCTGGTAAGAGAGATGGTTGACATTGAACCAGCAGGTCGACTAACTGGTCATATGACTGGGTGACTGGTTGATAGGTGATGTGGCTGAATGACCAAATTGCTTGGTTAAATGGCAGACTGCCCGATTGACTGGGTGACTGGCTTGACTCACATCACAAAAACGTTAAGAAGAGTTCCAATGCCCTCCCTAAACATGTGACAAACGCAAGGTTCTCACTGACGACCATCTAGACTTTCAGAATCGTACACCTCAAAGTCGCCTGAAAAAGAATCTCAACTTTTATTTTAAGAATCTAGACGTTTAGTATTCTCTGAAAATTATGAAATTTCTTTTTAAGACTGATTTATACTATATCAGTTCGTCTACTGGAGAGAGAAAAAAATTCATTCTTCGCTAAGAGTATCTAATTAGCTTTGAGAATTGTATCATGTCAAATAAATTCTCATGAAAGAAATTAGAAGTTAAGTTGTCACTTATGTTAACAAGTTTATTTCGAAAATTTATCCACATTATGACAGTAATTACCAAACACAGGATAATCCTATGTGAACTGTTCGAGTCTGACAAATATCTCTTGGAATCATCACGAAGATAGCTTGCCAAAGACGATCCCTTAAAAAAGAAATGTTGTTTCCTTCTCAATTCAATTGTCCTTTTCTAGACTCATCCCAGGAACTCAGATAAACAAAACATCACTACGGTCCTCACCAGGAATACAGTCCCCACATCTGGGAGGGATTGTCCTATGCCTAAACCACCTCGACTCCATTACAATGTCTGTCCCACTGACCTGACCCTCTTTTGAAGAATGTGACACCCTCCGCTGCACTCCCCCGTGACCTCCCACCATCGTGCCTGTCTCTCTCTCTCTCTCTCTCTCTCTCTCTCTCTCTCTCTCTCTCTCTCTCTCTCTCTCTCTCTCTCTGGACGCTCATGGTTAATACCCTCATGACATTCATTCAACCTCCCTCCTCCTCCTCCTCTCGTCATCACCCCTGCCTGAACCTCTTCTGCTTGTCCTCGCTCGTCTTTACCTCCTCATCGCTCCTCACTACCAGCAAGAGCACCTTCCCTGCCCTCCCTCCCTCCTTCACTGGTCTTCGTAAGTCTAATTGTAACGTGTAACTTCTGTGTAAAAGTAGAGCAGTTCATCTTTCTCCCAGTATAGCCTGGGCGCATATTGTTAGCCTTACCTTTTTGTTCACATGGAGAACAAACTCTGTTCCTGAACAGGATTCAATGTATATGACTTAATGATAGAATTATATATATATCGATCTCTATCCAGGACGTTCTTTTAGGTATTACTACTATCCGTTCGTGTTTCTCCGAATTAATGTCGCATGTGGCTGGATCTGTACCTACTTGTGCTGTCTTAGCCTCCAGGAACACCCCAACGTTCCAGCCGGATTCCACATAAATGGACAGTGTCACTCGAGGTATTCCACTTTTTAATATGTTTTTTCCCCGACCTTAAGGCGTTCTGGCAGCTTCTGGTTAGTGCATAAGGCTGGAAACTTTGAGTCTAACTGAAATAACACGAAAGAGTATGAATGACTGTAAACTATAAGATATGAGAACGGGAATAAAAAGAGGAATATACAAAGAACATTACTTTATATATATATATATATATATATATATATATATATATATATATATATATATATATATATATATATATATATATATATATATATATATATATATATATATATATATATATATATATATATATATATATATATATATATATATATATATATATATATATATATATATATATATATATATATATATATATATATATATATATATATATATTTTTTTTTCGTACTTGAACGCCGTTTCCCGACGCCACCCCACCCCAAATGAAGTAGCACAAATGAGTGAAGGAGATGCAAAAGATAACATATACATTCTTTTCTCCTTCCCACACTCGATAGTCTCATGAGCTTCATCCTACCTCCTCACACTTCCTTGCACCTCACACCTCCTCACACTTCCTCACACCTCATACTTCCTCATACCTCCTCACATCTGCTCGAGCCCTTCCGCTGGCCGTGCTCTCCCTGATTTACTTTTCCATAAGAAGGAACAGAGAAGGACCAAGTAAGGATTTTTCCCTCTAAGGCTCGTCCATGATCTTCAGTGCAAAGGATGCCATCATTTCTCTGCTACTGATTGTAGAGCAGCCTTGCAGCTGTGAAAGGATCCCCCTTTTTAAAAGAAGAAAAAGAACGAGGGGAGGGAGGGAGGAAGGGATGTCAGGTCTTATATAATAACACGACACAAAATAATTAGCCAAGATGTTAATGATAACATGAACCATATGTCTTTGAGCAGGTCTCATACTCTTCAATACGACCCCAGTTCCAGCTCGCCAGAGTATGCTAGGAATGACATTTCAATCTAATGGAATAAATTAATGGGGTTAAGTAAGTATTTATATAACCACATTTTATAATTAGTCCCCTAAATATATATGATGGAAGTCCTGGAGTGTTCAGCATGTTTATCATGCACTCGGTATTTCTGAGAGAGCCAGGGAGAGGGACCCATTGGCTTGCAGGGTTGTGAGATAATGGCCTGAGGAGAAGCAGCTTGGCTGACGGTATTTATATCAATGGTTTTTGTTATGGTTATTGCCACTGCCGCTGCTCTTGCTCCTGCTACTTCTACTGCTCCTTCTACTGCTACTTCTACCGTTATCTCTACTGGCACTTCTACTGCAACTTCTACTGCTACCTCTACTGCACCTTCTACTGTTACCTCTACTGCTACTTCTACTGCTCCTTCTACTGTTACCTCTACTGCTACTTCTACTGCTCCTTCTACTGTTACCTCTACTGCTACTTCTACTGCACCTTCTTTTGTTACCTCTACTGTTACTTCTACTGCGCCTTCTACTGTCCATGTTTCTACCTCTACTGTTCCTGTTGCAGCTGTTACTGCTACTGATGCTACTACTGCTGGTGACCCGGTTATGGGTCGAAAAGCCGGTGCCACTGTTGCTATTTGTAGTGTTCCTGCTACTTCCAGTGGTCCTGTGTTGCTGTTCCTTTCTTAACAGTGCTTTCTACACATAGAGAATTCTAATCCTTTTCATAATATAGACCTTGAAATGAACATTTCCAATATATTACGGATGTTGAGAGCTATAAGACTGCTTTCTATATACATCCCCAGTGATTTGATAGCAAAAGGCAGACCTCTGCAAGTCGACAGGCCTCAGAGGTTCAAAGTCTATGCCTTCAGATGAGGTTCAAGGACCCCATCCTTTGGTTATTGAACTGGCCTTTTAAGCTTTTGAAGAACTGCTCGTTACATAGGGTCTAGTGGAGTTGGCCATTTCCCATGACCCATGTACACAAACATACGGAACTTAAGAGACGTATTGCTGGCCATGCTGATGGGGTTCTGGTGTCTCGCCTGGCGACAGATATTGGATCCTTAGTGTCTGTGAATAGGTCGAGAGGCTCACAGATCCCAGCATTGGCCATGAGCCTAGGTCAAAGCCTGAATTACCGAGAGCATCATCTTGCCATTCGATATCTGGCTGAACAGAACACGCAATGACAATGATATCTACTCGAAGATGTTTTCTTACGGTGTCTTGGCACAGAGGCTGAACGAAAGGAATGTACCTTTCTTGAAGGTAATGATATACTCATTGGACTCTGTCTATAAATAAATTCATTTAACGTGGATGATATTAGATCGCATTCGAGAATACATTTCGCCCTTGTGTTAAGAATTATGTCCCAGAACACATTTAGCTTCGGGTCCAATCCTGTCGTCTCATTAAACATCAAGACAGTCCTGTGAGCTCTACACCCCATTGCGATAGTCAAGTATTTTCCTTCGTTCGGATCTTATAAGGTGAGGTACCGTAACTGTGGTGCTCATAAGCTGTGTACCCTACTGTGTGCCTTTTCAGTGAGCCGCTCTGCTCTTCTTTATCTGGTACTTAGAGCATTAGACCTTATGGAAGTGCCTTCCTTATTAAGCCGGATCAGGGAGTGTGGCCCCACCGCCGACTGAAAAGATGTTCGCCCCAGACGGTGTTCGTGGAAGAGTTTGCCATATTGCAATACCCAAAGCGCATTGCAGAACACCTGACATCACTCTCCAGGACACGCATTGTGGGTTTTTTTTTCTCAAAATAATTTGGCTAAGGATGTCAGCAATGTGTATATATGTCATCTATAGTTTATTTCTTTTTTAACACAAATAGGCTATGATACAAAGCCTCGTGGCTAAAAATGTTCCGAATATGGATAATCTAAAATGAAAAATAGATTGGAGAATACTGCAAAATTTTTAGGCTTTTATGAACATCTATAAAATGAGCTGAGACGGCACGATATATATATATCCTCACCTGAGTCAGGTACCCATTTTCTAGACTAACCACCAGATGTGGATGAAAAGCTGGGTTAACTGTGGAGCGATTGTCGAAACAACCAGGATTCGAACCTGTACGTTCGACCTTGGGCGGTCCGTGAATGCATTACAGTCGGGAACGCTAACCGCTACACCACGGATGGTGATTGTGGTATCCCACATGGTGACTGTGATTACAATATGTGGTTACTCCACGTGTGTTGTGGGGACTACACTCGTCTTGCCCCGTCTCTTGACAGTATGTATGTACCAGGTATGTACTCCCATATGTATAAACACCACATACACACACACACAGACACACACACACAGATACACCAGCCTGAACGAGATACCCATCATCGACCAGACCTGAAAGGGAGGATGAACAGCTGGGATTGGCTGTGGGCAGTCTGACGCGCCCATGATTCTAACCCGAGTTACTTTATAAGGAGGAACCCGAGAAGGGGGCCAAGTGAGTATATTCTCTCTAAAGGTCAGTCCTCTGTTCTTGGCGCTACCTCGCTAACGCGGTAAATGGCGAATATTTATAAAAAAAAAGATAGAATATATATATATATATATATATATATATATATATATATATATATATACTTATATACACTTATATATATATATATATATATATATATATATATATATATATATATATATATATATATACTTATATACACTTATATATATATATATATATATATATATATATATATATATATATATATTCTCCTCATCTCTAATCCCTAGCCAACCCCTTATTTCTTCCTCACACTCCGGCATCACCGAGCACTGACCATTTAATGGGTCATAACATTGGCTTAGGCAACTGTGATCCAGACATAAACTACAGTGTAAGGTTTTCAACATCGACCAAACTATCATGTTGGTCGTGGCTCATCCACACCCCCACCACTAGCAGCAGGACCTGGTGTCTCTGGCCTCAGCCACACCCTCACCACCACCAGCAGGACCTGCTGGCTGTGGCATGACCCACACCTTCACCACCACCACCAGCACCTGGAGTCTGTGGCCTCATCCACACCCCCACCACCAGCAGCAGGACCTGGTGTCTCTGGCCTCAGCCACACCCTCACCACCACCAGCAGGACCTGCTTACTGTGGCCTCATCCACACCCCCACCACCAGCAGGACCTTCTGGCTATGGCCTCATCCACACCCCCACCACCAGCAGGACCTGGTGTCTGTGTCCTCATCCACATCCCCACCAGCAGCAGGACCTGCTGACTGTGGCCTCACCCACACCCCCACCAGCAGCAGGACCTTCTGGCTGTGGCCTCACCCACACCCCCACCACCAGCAGGACCTGGTGTCTGTAGCCTCAACCACACCTCTAGCAGGAATTCATGACGGTGTCCTGGGTCTTCTAGGAAGCCTTAGACCTGCGTTCTCTTCTGCGCCTCCACCAGGTTGTAGGGATCTTGTGTCTCCCCCGCGTCATCACCAGCCTGGCCTCCCACCTCACCATTATTCATGCCATTCCGAGCTCGCCACGACCTGGAGACCACTGTCTCCAAGTACGTACATGACTTCTCCCTCTTGTGTTCTTCGAGGGCGTCATGTGTCCTCCCGTCTGTCCTCACTGAGCCTTCTTGAGAAGGTTGTCTTCCCACGTCCTCAGCGGGACGTCGTCGCGAGCTCAAGCGACGTCCTTCCCTTCGTCCTAACCAGGATTTCGTGGGTATGGTCGTCTCTCTCTTATTCTTTCTTTCCAAGACCTGACAAATACGGTCCCTCGCTGCACCACGATGACAGAGCCAGCCTGCGTGGTGGCCTCTCTCTCTCTCTCTCTCTCTCTCTCTCTCTCTCTCTCTCTGGGAACCGAACCCATCACGAGAAGAATCCGGTCCTGAGACATGGCCAGCGAACGAACCTCTGGCGACGCGGGAGGCCAGCCCTCAGGATTCCCGCGAGTTTCCGTGAATGATTGCCACTGAGGCGATTAGATGAGAGGCGGGGAGAGAGAGGGGGAAGGAGGATGAACCCTTTCATAATCCTTTCATGATTGCTTTACGATCCTTTTGTCGGGGGCTGGACGCTGTGCGTCGCGCCCTCAGTCGAAACGCAAACCCTGAGAGAGTTGGGTTCGATTTCGAGTCATATTTTGGCGTTTATACTTTTTCCTTGGTTCATTCTCGTGTTTTTATGCAGTGAGTGGCGGTGACAGCTGCTACCCTTGCTTTATGCAGTGGGTGGTAGTGACTACTGGAACCTCTGTTTTATGCAGTGGGTGGCAGTGACTGCTGGAACCCCTGTTTTATGCAGTGGATGGCAGTATCTGCTGGAACTTCTGTTTTATCCAGTGGGTGGCAGTAACTGTTGGAGCCCCTGTTTTATGCAGTGGGTGGCAGTGTCTGCTGGAACCTCTGTTTTATCCAGTGGGTGGCAGTGACTGCTGGAACCCCTGTTTTATGCAGTGGGTGGCAGTGTCTGCTGGAACCCCGGATGAGTGTAGTACCAGAAGGAGCATCTGCAGGAGCCTCTCTCTTTCTCTCTCTCTCTCTCTCTCTCTCTCTCTCTCTCTCTCTCTCTCTCTCTCTCTGTAAGAACCAGGAGTCATCCGACCTTCCTAGGTCATCCAGCCAGTCACCCAGACCTTGCTGAATCATCCTGCCATCAGATCTCACTAGGTCATCCAACCACCAGACCTCTAACTAGGTCATCCAACCACCAGACCATAGCAGGTCATCCAGCCATACCAGACGTCAGTCATCCAGTCTTGAAACTCGGAATCAACCATTCAATCGTGTATGGTATTAATTCCCTCCTCGTGGGGGATTCTGCCTGGTTGAGTGGACTTGATTGGCCCCTATGCCTCTCTCTGTCTCTCCTCCTTCCTTCCCATCTCCCCTCCTGCTGGGCGTCTCAAAGCCCGACGGAATCTGCAAAAGACATTATGAGGGAGAATGGGAAGTGAGGAAGGTCGTCCATGATCGAAAGAACCACTGCTGGAGGCTCGTGTGTTGAGGCAATGTTCAGGGGATCTTCCTTTAGTGCCAGCCAGGTGGTTGTGTGGAGGTGGACGAGTTGGAGAGGAGGTATTGAGGAGGTGGAGTCACAGTAGAGTCTCAGAAGTAGTGTTGGGGAGGTCGTGATGTTGTCGAGGTAGTGTGTAAGGATGTGAGGACGAAGATGGAGGTGGCACCTGGAATTACTGTAGGTTGTATATGGTTAAAGGAGGAGTTTGGCATGGATGTGGAGGGGGTAGAGTGGGGATGTGGTATGCTTACTGTAATGGAGGATGGCTTCTGAAGGGTTTTGATAAGGCAAATGCAGTGGGAGAGAGATGTGGTGTTGGTATAGTAAGGGTTACGGTGTAGTGGATTGAGTGAGTAGGGAAGAGATGTTGTGAGATGAGGGGGTACGAATTGAGGGTATAATGAGACTGAGAGAGACGTGGAGGGGCGAGGTAGGGTGGAGGTGGTAAGTAGGGTTCTGGCAGTGATAGATGAGTGTGGTGGAGTTGGTGGAACGAGCGTGTGATAGGGTGGAGTACGTGTGCGGCAGGGTGAGAGAGTGGTGTAGGAAGGTATGGTGGAGATGAGTGAGGGAGGGTATGTGTGTGTTTGTGTGTGTGTTTGTGTGTGCTGTGGTGGAGATTGTGCGGCAGTGGTGGTGTGTGTGTTGGTGGTGGTGGTGGTGGTTGGGGCAGGATGAAAATACATGGTTTGGTTGCAGGAAAGGTGGCGCAGGGTTTCAGTCGACTGGAGGTCGGCCTTGGTGGACCAGAGTTGAGGAATTGAACGAATGGAGGTAGAAGTGGTGAGACTGGGTATGATAATATGGATGTGGCAGGTGAGTGTGTGGTTAGGGTCGAAATGAGAAGTTGGAAGTGTGGTTGGGTGGAGTCGAGTGGTGAGGATGCGGAGGTGGAGGAATTGGCATTATGATGGAACGAATAAGGAGGATCTGGGGTGTGGTGAGACACCTGAAAAGGACAGATAACAGGAGACCCGATGGTCCATGACGAGGTTATCTGCTGGAGGACAGAAATAGAAACTTGTGTTCATAATCTTATTTCAGATAGCTTCACTACCACCCACCATTCCCTCCGGCACAACGGCAGGAAAATAAAAAGTTGCACCATGTAGCATAGGTAAAGTATTCTGATGTGGGAATATTATAAGTGCAATTGAGAATAGTACCCAGACCACATGTTGGAGACGAATACCTCAGTGAAGGACTTTAGATTTGAAACAAAAGAAAGAAAAATCATATATTGTTTGCTGACTATATATGTAGATGTATATATTTTTCCCTTTTGGACAGGCTTACAAAGTCTGTTCCACCACAAAAGCGAATCGATGGAGATCCTTTGCAGCGAGATCTATTCGTTCCTGTATTCGGCGAGTATGAACTGGCCTTCTTAAAGAAAATTCACTATCATCACCCTCCATGGCACTACACAGTCCTTTGCTTGATTATCCGATTCCATGTACTGTTCTCCAGCAGATAACCTCGTCATAGACCATCAGGTCTTCTGTTATCTGTCTTTCCCATGTACTGTCCTCCAGCAGATAACCTCGTCATAGACCATCAGGTCTTCTGTCATCTGTCCTTCCCATGTACTGTCCTCCAGCAGATAACCTCGTCATAAACCATCAGGTCTTCTGTTATCTGTCCTTCTCATGTACTGGCCTCCAGCAGATAACCTCGTCATAGACTATCAGGTCTTCTGTTATCTATCCTTCCCATGTACTGTCCTCCAGCAGATAACCTCGTCATAGACCATCAGGTCTTCTGTTATCTGTCCTTCCCATGTACTGTCCTCCAGTACCTAACCTCCTCGTACACCATCTGGTCTTCTGTCACACGTCCTTCCCGTGTGCTCCCCATATACAGTACTGATCACATTCAGCGTCTAGCCCCTCTGGATGCAAGGAGACAATGAACAACACGTCATTACATGAGATCTTTGATGTTAGTGTGTGCCGATAACTCACAAAAGAACGCGTGACTCGGGGAAATGTGCTGGTAGACACGAAGATCCAAGCGCTTTCGTGATCATTCACATCTTCGAGAGATACAGAGATCTTCGTGTTTTGTTCTTGTGGCTACTAGAGTGTTCGTGTGTGTGGAGAAGTGACAGCCACACATCTGGCCCCGAGGTAGACCTTCGTAATTACATTTTTAAACCCATATTCCCGGGAATTTGTTGGTCAGCATTATTACGATACTGTAGCTGTTAGCATTTAATTATGACTCAGGTACTCCAGGGGTGCTAGGAGATTGCTCCGTCAGTCACCTCCTGCTCCCAGCGCTCCTACCTTACCCACCCAGCCAGGTATATAGACCCGCTCCCAACCTCTCTCTCTCTCTCTCTCTCTCTCTCTCTCTCTCTCTCTCTCTCTCTCTCTCTCTCTCTCTCTCTCTCTCTCTCTCTCTCTCTCTCTCTCTCTCTCTCTCTCTCTCTCTCTCTCTCTCTCTCTCTCTCTCTCTCTCTCTCTCTCTCTCTCTCTCACACACACACGCGTCATCCATCCTGTGGAACACTTTTGTCCAATCCTACGCTTTCTTTCTTTGCCAATCCCTCCCACATCAAACCATCTCAAAGAGGCACATACTCACTCCCAACCCTGCCATATCACCCATCCCACGATGGTACAGACCCTATCCCAAGAGATGCAGATCCGATCCCAACCCTGCCATATCACCCATCCCACGATGGTACAGACCCTATCCCAAGAGATGCAGATCCGATCCCAACCCTGCCATATCTCCCATCCCAATATGATACAGACCCAATCCCAAGACTCGGTCCC
The DNA here is from genome assembly GCF_036320965.1 of Panulirus ornatus. NCBI lineage: Eukaryota > Metazoa > Arthropoda > Malacostraca > Decapoda > Palinuridae > Panulirus > Panulirus ornatus. The sequence continues at coordinate 16,270,769 of NC_092252.1, read as the reverse complement.
AACACTCCAGCTTTAACCATCCCACAAGGTACGGGTCTGTTGGCAATCCCCCAATCCTCACCCATCCCACGAAGCACACATTCCCAATACACTCCTTCAGCCAATCTCTTCCTTGCATATCTGCCCAGATATTACTTCCTCTAGATGTTACCCTGCCTGATGTATCTTCATCCACAACACATCACTTTATTTTCGTGTATAAATATATATATATATATATATATATATATATATATATATATATATATATATATATATATATATATATATATATATATATATATATATATATATATATATATATATATATGCTCCCGTATGTTACAACCTGCTTATAAATCAAAACTTTTGTCTAACTCCCTTTCAGATGCTGCATGGTAGATCTTTACACGTTTGTATCTTTTTATCCTAAATAGATACATATCTACGAGCCGCATGCATTGTTTATTAAGGTGCATTTGCTAAAGAATATCTATCACTTAGAAAAACGACCTTAAATCCTAAAAGGACCTCATTATTTATTCGTACTCCCGACTTTACCTCCTCGAACCAGTTTTGGAGGCGAAGATTTTACGATCACCTGTAATAAATTAGTTGTTAAGTCTTGCTAGTAAATAGTTACGTATTCAAATTACTCGCAAAAGAGTAGGGGGACACATATAAAGAAAAGAGAGAGAGAGAGAGAGAGATCCTAAAATCAAGTATGGAGGTTGTAAAAACAAAATAGCATCACCTTATTCTACGTCGAGGAAACAAGATACAAATAAACGCAATTAAGTAGACCACACAGCAGGGACAGATAAATAAAGTTACACATGCTTATCTCAACTGGCGTAAATCAGATTACTTTATTAATTATTTTTGCCGGAATAAAAGAAAATAATGTAACTAGACAGACTGGGCCAAATTTGACCTACACGTTCGTTAAATGAATCGAAACACAAGATAGAAAGATTTTTGGCTCAGGCAAGCAATGCAGTATAAATAGACTTTAGCTGCAACAAACAAATACAGTTTCAACCGTACTTAGTTGGTGCAAACAAATACAGTTCAAGCCATACTTAGTTCGTGCAAACAAATATGGCTTAAGCCATACTTAGTTCCTGTAAACAAATACAGTTTTAGGGGTACTCAGTTCCCCAAAACAAATACAGTTTGAGTAGTACTTATTTCCCACATACAACCGCAGTTTAAACAGTGTTTACTTCTACAAACAAATGCAGTTTAAGCTGATGGAAGCAAACACGACTTCAGAAGATCTTAGCTGAAGCAAATACAATTCAAGCAGACCTTGGCTGGTACAGAGATGGTTAACTTCAACAGACCCCTGGATCGGGCCAGAGCTAAGGCCGTCAACAGACCTTGATTGCAACATGCAAAATTATATCGACAGTCCCTGAATCTCTCTCTCTCTCTCTCTCTCTCTCTCTCTCTCTCTCTCTCTCTCTCTCTCTCTCTCTCTCTCTCTCTCTCTCTCTCTCTCTCTCTCTCTCTCTCTCTCTCTCTCTCTCTCTCTCTCTCTCTCTCTCTCTCTCTCTCTCTCTCTCTCTCTCTCTCTCTCTCTCTCTCTCTCTCTCTCTCTCTCTCTCTCTCTCTCTCATTTGCTCGGAGGTCCCTTATTTTTTTTCAAACATTTCAGAAAACTGTGGGGGTATCTTCTTCGTGGACCTAAGGATTCTGGTTTTGTCATTATCACCCTTGAACCTCTTAAGGGATTTTAGGGAATACTTTTAAGATCTAGGATGTCGTGGGGATCTTTGGAGATCTTCATATGCCCTTAAGTCCGTAGATCTTTCTCTATTTTCAAGGTGGGAGTTCTTTCTATAAATGTATGATTCCTTGAGAAAAAGAAAAAAAGATTAATCTTCTTTGAGAATATTGGAACGTCCTCACAAACTTGGCTTTCCATAATCTCCTAAAATGTATTGATGTACTTTAGGAACTTCTAAGTCTTTGGATAAAGAGATGAACATCATGATCTTCTAGTTTACTGTGTCCTTACGAAAAAGACATAAGAGTATATAGAGAAACACATGAGTCAAAGCAATTCTTTTTTCCCCTTTGTCTCTGTGCTATAAAGGTAGTACAGAGATAGATGAATCGAACTCTTTTTTCCATCTTCCTGTTCAGGGAACCATGTCTAACGCTCCGAACTACAGGAAAGTCATTCCGAGACGTTTCGATGTCTCAGATCCTCTCGAGGCCTTGGGTCCTCGCCTTCAGGAAATGTCTCCTTTCTTTGCACGAAGTCCTTCTATAGCTAGAAGTAAAATGTGTATTACACCATCTAGTCTCCTAGAAGTAGGCATGTCCTACATTTATTGATCATCTACATCCAGAAGGGTCCTGTAGATATGAGTCCTTTATCTACAAATATCCTACTTTTAGTCGTCTTTTACGTACGTTGGTCTCTTGTCTCTAGAGATGTCCTGCATTACTGATCTCCCACTTTTAAAGGCAACCTACATCCTTGGTCTCCTATAGCTAAAGGCGTCCTTAAGTCTCTCTTGCACCTGAAGGTGTACCAAGATGTCACATCTCTCAAGCCTTCCTCCCCCTTCCAGCCCCTCGCATCCTTAGGACCTGCATTTCACAACCTTCCTTATCCTCTCCCATCCCATGACTGCAAGAGACGCCACATCGTCCAGATCCACAGCAGTTCCATGTGTCTGGAAAAGCTCTGGTTTCCCAGGCACTCTCCACCAGCCCAACCTCACGTCCGCTGGGTCGGGCCGCCCCCAACCTCCAAGTGTCAGGACATAGAGAGAAATAAATTGTGTCTCGTATGGATGACCAACAACAACCACACACACACACACACTACAATTCCTAATGACAAAAAGGGTGATCTCATTTGCATACAAGTTTCGTCGATTCGGTTATCTGATGCAATTTTTTTGGGGGGGACTGTTGTCCTCGAGTATTCCACTGAGGGAAAGAACTTGTTGTTTGATTACCATCAATAACAGTGCGGGACTTTCCTGTAACGTATGTAAACTGTGGGAATGTTTGAGTCGTGTGAATTTCGTCAGGATGAACTGGCTAGTCGTTGGAGGAGAGAGAGAGAGAGAGAGAGAGAGAGAGAGAGAGAGAGAGAGAGAGAGAGAGAGAGAGAGAGAGAGAGAGAGAGAGAGAGAGAGAGAGAGAGAGATAGAGAGAGAGAGAGAGAGAGAGAGAGAGAGTTAAGAGATATAAACACAAAGGAGTGAGGAGAGTATGATAGAGTCCTAGAAAGAGCTAATGACTAGGTCGACTGTGGTAAGCAGGAGGGAAAGTACTGTTCAGTGATGACCTGGTGATGGTGGTGGTGGAGGACTAGTGAACCCTGCAGGCTAACCTGGCTGGGACTTGGCTGAAGTTATGTCAAGATGAACCAGTCCTTCGTGAACGTCAGGAAATTCCTTGTTATCTTACATACTCTCAAGTCATTGCGCTCGTTGGAAGCGCCCGATGGGGTCGTATGTGAGAGGCAAGCACTCACAGAACCGCTGGGATGGGACAGGTTCTCAAGGGAGGGATGGGATGGGACAGGTCCCCAAAGGGATGGGTGGGATGGGGCTGATCACCAGTGGATGAGTGGCTCAGCCAGGTCGCCTCTCCAGCACACAAGGGGTTTACGACACAGAAGAACCCACGACGAAGGTCACTACACGTCCTCAACTGCAACTCTCTCTCTCTCTCTCTCTCTCTCTCTCTCTCTCTCTCTCTCTCTCTCTCTCTCTCTCTCTCTCTCTCTCTCTCTCTCTCTCTCTCTCTCTCTCTCTCTCTCTCTCTCTCTCTCTCTCTCTCTCTCGGCTCGAATACTGTCAGCTGTCAAATCCCAAGAGTCATTGACAAGGACCCAGACTGACTAAGCAATGAAGGACACTCCATCAACGGTGCCTCCTCTCTCTCTCTCTCTCTCTCTCTCTCTCTCTCTCTCTCTCTCTCTCTCTCTCTCTCTCTCTCTCTCTCTCTCTCTCTCTCTCTCTCTCTCTCTCTCTCTCTCTTTTTCTATCTATCTTGTACATTCATACATAAATATCTCCGTCGGGTACTAGCCACAGACGGTGGTTACAACCTGAGCAAGATCTATGTACTTAAGTGTTTAAAAAGAGAAGCGGCGTTTTCCCCCCGCTTTTTTTGACCCCATGAGATCCCCCCCCCCCCCTCAGTCATGACACGATCGTGTCTTGTTAATAAGAATGTCATTAGGGGTCTGTCGAGCCCTCTTGTTGACCAGCGATGATCGGAGGAACCTGGAGAAGGGGAAGGAAGGAAGGAAGGAAGGAGGGAGGAGGAGGGGATGGTATGATGGAAAGGCTTGTCTGAATTGAACTGATCGTATCCACTGACGCCTTCCCCAAGTCGAAACGCAGCCCCTGCAAACCTCACAAGCAGTATTAGCAATACAAATTCCAATGTTAATCAAGGGACGATGCTCATATGTTCTGTGAATTTGTAATGTCAAGAGGGCAAGGCGAATGTAAATAAGAATTATGTATGCGCCAGGTGTTGTGTCGCCCCTGCGTCTACTGACAGCCGGGACTTGCACCAGCTAATTATATCAATACCATCTTAATTATCGACGTCACATCAAGGCAGAAGAGCCCTGGGTGTTGGAGACTGCCTTTTCCCTCACACACACACACACACACACACACACACACACACACACACACACCGTTCGCTACCTTTATACCTTTATGCTGAGCCTGTTGCGTGAGTGTGTGGCATTCGATAGCAAAATACTCTTCAATGCTAAAATTCAGGAGGCTGGCTTTATAGCCATGGGAACCTTAAAGAAAACGACACCATTCCTCTCACTATCTCTCGCTATATACATATTGATAACTATCTTACATACATACATGCAAATGGCGCCCTCGCTACGTCTCTTCGTTGTATATCAACTGACGGTTATATTTCTTTCTTGTATCTCCCCTGATGATGTGATTATTACACGAAAGTGCACTTGGGAACTTATCGTGTTTCATTTTCCCCGTGGACTCATAGGAATATATATATATATATATATATATATATATATATATATATATACATATATATATATATATATATATATATATATATATATATATATTACACAGACGTCAGAGCAGCGCTTCTGGATCCATTACTATCTGTACATCAAGCCACAACAACACTGATCCTTTTCTCAGGGGTCGAAAATTGAAAAAGGCATCGAGAGAAGAAGATGCTAAACTCTCTCCTCTCATCCTTACTGACAGTAACTCGAACAGGTCGATGGCGAACATATCAGGGAACTTCTATCAAAGGCAGGCACGGATGATACCAGATATTACAATAAACCATTATCAGCATACAATTCATTCTCGTGTGTGGGACTTGTTCTCCCAAGTTTAGCTTCTTAACATTAACAAATAGAATCTATCTAATCCATCGATATATATGTACATATATATATATATATATATATATATATATATATATATATATATATATATATATATATATATATATATATATATATATATATATATATTCAGGGGGTTAGAAGATGGGCACGAGGCATTCGCTGGCAGTGTTGGCTTCACATAAAGTGTGGTGAAATATAGTGTGCGCTGGTAGGGAGCGGCCTGCCGACTCCACACTATTGTCACATCATGGGGAGCCACTGTTGATTTATCCTATATATTTTATGCTTATTTAGGGGCCCGTGGGTGTGGGGTTGCTTTTGCTCTATTGGATCTCTTCAAGCCAATGATATTTTAAAAATAATTTAAGGCTGCTGGGGGGGGCCGCGCGACGGGCCCATGTGAAGCCCAGGACCAGCAAGAGTTTATGAGGAATATATCCCCTGCAGCCACGGGTGTACGAGGCCATCTGTCTTCGTACGTTAGTATTTGGGAAATCAGTTTCGAGCCATCGGGTATGTGCTTTGCTTCAGGTATCAGGGGAATCAGTGGGGCTTTTGTCAATCATTTCTGACGCCTCTGGGTATGTGGGGATTGGCTCATGTGTCCGTGTGTGAGTACGTGTGTGTGTGTGTGTGAGAGAGAGAGAGAGAGAGAGAGAGAGAGAGAGAGAGAGAGAGAGAGAGAGAGAGAGAGAGAGAGCTCTCGGATCTTATGTAGACAGTTAAGGTCTCCCCTCCCTCGTTGGGACAGACCCCTGCCATCATGCAGGGTCAAATAAGTGATGATTGTGTGTCGATGTTTCACCCTTGTGATAGAGGACTATGTCTTTATAGGACTTTATCCACCTCATCTGCAGCTTAGAGCCCTTGTGTATGTCCTCAATTTGATGGTGGGGGCTGAGAAGTGTGTGTGTGTGTGTGTGTGTGTGTGTGTGTGTGTGTGTGTGTGTGTGTTTAGTCGTTAGCATCGCTGAGCATAACTCATATACGGACCCTCCCGGGTTCGAATTCTGTACGCTGGAGTCAGCCCACAGCCAGCCCAGCTGTTCGTCCTTCCCTCAGGGCTGGATGATAGATGGAGTCCTAGCTCAGCCTTGCGTGTGTGTGTGTGTGTGTGTGTGTGTGTGTGTGTACACATTGCTCAGACCTATACTTCCCCCCCCCCCAACATGTAAACATTCCTGTGTTAGCACATCCACCTTAACATGCACACACTCGACCACATTATCCGCTGCTCTGCTGAACATCAGTATGTACACCGATATTCATAAATCTGTTTTGACATTCATTAATACTTACACGTACAACACAGGTGATGATAACACAAGCACACTGCTATATCAAAAAGCACAATTTGCTACGTTAACACACATCTACTCCTATGTTAGCACAGTGCGCCCACCGACTATGATAACGTATCTATCCCCCACGGCTAAAGTGGAGAGATTCCTATGATAAACTGTGCAGGCGCTTATGCTAGTATATGAGCCCTGCTATGTTGAATAATATACATTGCTATACTAATTCAAACACAGCATGTTATAGAGACACACACACACACACACAATCAAGTTCTTATGTATAGATTATACTACTGACTCTATAAACATCTCTGTACATCTGCCACGCTAGCTGTCGAAATGTACCTCATCCATAGGCTTATCCAAAGTGTAGAAATATCCCGCTGATCCTAATCTTAAGTTCCTGTAGGATTAGCTAAGTCGTAACTACCATGGCCTCCCAGATCTGTGATATTTGTGATATACGTTCGGCCACATGGCCGCCTACATCCAATAAACAGTTATTCATTTACTTATTCATCTATTTTACACACACACACACACACACACACACACACACACAAAAGGAAAAAATGAAATAGTTACTTTAAAAACAAAGATTGCCAGGAAGCTTGGCGAGAAAGAGAAATAGAATACGTTACTTTAAAGTTGATATCATTCGTCTCTGTGAATTTTAGAGAGGTAGATGTGATGCCATTTTCCCCTGTGTTCTTTGATCTACAAAGACCGTCTATGTTAGGTGAGAAACAGCTTCTCTGTGTACCGATGCATGAATACACAGAACGTAGAGATATATGACTTTACCAAAGAATATTCATTTAATATAACTTGTGGATTGTAAGCAGATTTCTTCACCAAGATTCTACCCTATTGCTTATTAGCTAGTATGTCTTCAGTCTCTCATGTTGCCTGTGACGTATCTTTCCCAGGATTCTGTTATGTGTGAATGTGGTGTCCAGCGAGGTTTCAACCCATGGCTAGCAGCCACCGTCAGTGAGCGTCGTCAGGCCTTAAGTTTCCAAGGGGGAGCCAGCCTTCTCCCTCCATCTTCCAGTCCCTCACCTCTGCGGCGTCCCACAGGGTACGAAGGTGGGACCTTTGTGCTTTCTCATCCTTATAAATGATGTCCCGATCGATGAACCTGCTCGATGGAACTGTGTTGACGATTCTTCTAGTGATATCAGCGCTGACAACAGCTCCCCCTCCTGACTACATCGCACTCCAGACACCCTCACCAACGTCCAGTGTTGCATCACTCCCGACCACGTCACCATCAACTAAACCAAGAATACAGTTGTGCACATTAAGTTTGGCTTTCAATCCTGTCCCACTCCTTACTGTCCCACCCCTTACTGTCCCACCCCTTACTGTCCCACTCCTTACTGTCCCACGAAGCCCATAGTCCCCTCTTGCTTGCTCAGTCCGCCATGCTTCTAACTGTCACGCTTGATCACCTGAGCTGGAAGGAACACATCTCCACCATCATCAGATCCTCAGCTATCATCCATACAATTCATTTTCATAAATTCAAGAGAACTCGGACTTTCTGCAAATCGACCCAACATTTATTCTTCCCAAACACACCTCTGACTGTCTGTCCCAGCCTGGCCTTCCTCCCTCTCCACCCACCACACAGCAGAGGTTGCTAGAGAATGTACAGAAGAGGTCACGTAAGATCATCTTCGATCCCTCTCACACCAATTATCCAAACAAGCTTTACCCATTAATTCCTCCGACTTCCTCTAACCATCACCTAAACCTCATCCGACAGTTCAGGACGAAGCTACATCACAGTCCTCAACACCGTCACCTCCTTACACCTGAGATCCCTCGTTCCCTGTCTAGCAGTTCGACCACGACATTGGCATCGAGGTCCCACCCGAGTTCGTCCATACAACAGCTTCAAGAACAGCTTCCATCCAGCCAGGCCAGCCATACTGTGAACATCATCAGCAATCAGTAGGTAGACCTCCACAATACTGTCTGTGCAATGACTGTCTACTGAACCCTTTCTCCATATTTTGTAAGTATATATATATATATATATATATATATATATATATATATATATATATATATATATATATATATATATATATATATATATTTGATCTGATGTCAGTGAGATTGTAGGGCGTACAAAATATTTCAGACACTAATACATCCAGCGGTAGTGTGGTTCGAACTGATGTCCTCAAACGTCAAATCTGAATCTCTCCCAAAGTGCTTCATTGATGAACCCTGAACCACCCTCCCTAGGGGTCGAGACCAAAATGAACCCGGTAGTGCAGTAATGACACGGCATCACGAACCACTATACCATGATTTCGAATCCAATTGAATCAGATGCTTCAGTAATGTGCGCGGGGCAGCTTCGGAACGGCTTCGACACGAGTTCGAATCAGTACTCGGAAATGTCTCATTTATACAAGCTCATTTTCGCTGGCAGTTTACATCCATTTGAATTACCATTTGTTCAGTTTACTTCTCAATCTCTAGAGAAATGAATAATATATATATATATATATATATATATATATATATATATATATATATATATATATATATATATATATATATATATATATATATATATATATATATATATACTTTTTCTAGATAGCCTGTTATGTAGTTAGCACATCTCCAAAGACGCATGGGAAACAAGAGAGGGATGAGTCATTTATCATTAGGTTTTATCATCTTGTTTGTAATCTGACTTGGATTCCAGTGTGGGCATGATACCATGTTTTTAGCGTTGTGTTAAATATGGCTGTTGGACAGTTCAGTAATTCCCCTGCCTGATTGTTATTAATTATTGTTAGCAATATTATGTTACATCTTTTTTTTCATCATTATTTATGTAAAGATGTGATTTTGTGGGTTGCTCATCTTTGCTGGTGTTTAGATTTTTTGTGGTCCCTCAGCGTGGGAGAAGTGGGGACTCACCAACACTACAGGTGGGGACCCACCAACACTACAGGTGGGGACCCACCAACACTACAGGTGGGGACTCACCAACACTACAGGTGGGGACCCACCAACACTACAGGTGGGGACCCACCAACACTACAGGTGGGGACCCACCAACACTACAGGTGGGGACCCACCAACACTACAGGTGGGGGGACTCACCAACACTACAGGTGAGAACACAACACATCCTGTAGTCTTCTGAGTAAAGGGTCAGACAACTGAATGATCTTGTTTAGGTTAGTGTGTGTGTGTGTGTGTGTGTGTGTGTGTGTGTGTGTGTGTGTGTGTGTGTGTGTGTGTGTACTCACCAAGGATAAAGACACCGTACATTTATACAAGGTTAAGAGACAGGATAACATGAGTGTAAAACTTCCCGTAACACACAATAGTAATCACACACACACACACACACACACACACACACACACACACACACACACACACAAACACACACACTAAACATGAGTCACGTACTGGTTCTGAAAGCACTGCTGTGCTTGATCTATGCAAATGACTTGCCGGAAGAATTGGAGTCCCACCCGACTGTGTGTTCGCAGATGATGCCAGAAGCATGTGGAAGCTAAAGAGCAAAGAAGACGACACCCACTTCAAGGAGACTTTGACGAGTTCCAGAGCCGATGAGATTTCAACGCGAGTAAATGCAAGACAACGAGAAAGGAGTACAGAGAAATAAGGCCTCAATAAGGACTCAATAAGGCCTCAATAAGAATGTTATACAGCAGGAAATAAGGCCTCAATAAGGACTCAATAAGGCCTCAATATGAATGTTATACAGCAGGAAATAAGGCCTCAATAAGGACTCAATATGAATGTTATCCAGCAGGGAATAAGCTGCAGGAATCTGTGTCTGGGAGGGACGTGAGGGATGTCAACATGGTCCCTAGAGAGAATCCCACATCAGGAGACCAGTGATGGAGTCCTACTGTCTCTGCTGGCAAAAGTTAGAACAGCAATTAATCAATTAGGGAGGATGTTATTCAAATGGCTCCTCACAGCCTACATTGGACCACAACTATGATATGCTTCTTAAGTTTGGTCAAACACAGATACAGAAGCACAAGGAACTAATACAATTGGTCGAGAGGAGGGTAAGAAAGCTGGTACCAGAATGAAGAGAGATGAGTTACAAGGAAAGATTCAAAGCCTTGAATTTTCCCACATTGGAAGACCTAAACACAAGCATCAGGTTTGGAAACCACTTCCATGATGTCAACAGTGGACAGTTCTTCGAGAAACAGATGCAAGGCTACAACAGCCAGAGAACATAACAGGGAATCAAGCAAGAAGCTTGTCAGGTAGACATGTATAGGAACTACGTTGATAAGCATTTGAGCTGTGGATTAGTGGAATGAAGTGACAGAATGGAGAAAGTTTAGAAAGTTGTTTGACAGAAGGAAAAGTTGAAGAGATAGGACTCCACGGGTGTAGAACTCCCACACACACACACACACACACACACACACACACACACACACACACACACACACAAAGTAGGAAATGCTATACCAGACTAACAAAAAAAGAGATAGAAAAAAATAAGAAGCAAGAAGCTAAGAATATAATTAAGCTTGAATAATAAAAAGGAATGACTGTAATAACGAAGACTTATACGTGAATTCATGTGTAACTGTACCTTCACTACACACCCAGTTATATCTGTACTAATCATCTACACAAACTAAAATTTAATTAGATAATCTGAAAGATAATTTCAGTAGCTTCCCGCGTAGGAGCCCCCCCCCCCCCCACACACACACCCGAAGTCATAGGGGCGAAAATCTTCAGTCAAAACGTAAGGATGTAAGACCAACCATCCACTTGATGTGTTTGATCATTTCAAACCTTCAGTTGTACGCAGTTTGTGAGGGCTACACTGCCATACACGAAGGCAGCCGCTGCACATAACCTCGAGGTTGAAATCACGAGGAAAAAGAATGATAAGTTATTGAAAAAAAAAATAAAGAAAGACACAAAGAGAAACTATCATTCGTGTAGAGAGAGAGAGAGAGAGAGAGAGAGAGAGAGAGAGAGAGAGAGAGAGAGAGAGAGAGAGAGAGAGAGAGAGAGAGAGAGAGAGAGAAAGTGATACATAAACAGATAAGCGGAGGGATAGAATGAGAGAGAATCCTTACAATTAATGATGATAAGATGTTGTTGACTGGCAAGGCTAACAACGCTCACCGCACAGACAAACAGATAGACAGATAGACGGACAGATAGACAGGTAGACAGATAGACGGACAGATAGACAGGTAGACAGATAGACAGACAGATAGACGGACAGATAGATAGGTAGACAGATAGACAGACAGATAGACGGACAGATAGATAGGACGACAGATAGACAGACAGATAGACGGACAGATAGATAGGAAGACAGATAGACAGACAGATAGACAGACAGATAGACGGACAGATAGATAAGTAGACAGATAGACAGACAGATAGACAGACAGATAGATAGGAAGACAGATAGACAGACAGATAGACAGACAGATAGATAGGAAGACAGATAGACAGACAGATCAACAGCTCTGGTGTGTGTGTGTGTGTGAGAGAGAGAGAGAGAGAGAGAGAGAGAGAGAGAGAGAGAGAGAGAGAGAGAGAGAGAGAGAGAGAGAGAGAGAGAGAGAGACGTCAAAGAAGGGCATGAATAGAACGGAATGTTGAGATAATGAGAAGTTATGAGTAGGAAGAGAAAGGGCAGTTTGAGAGGGGGGGGAGGAGGGAGTTGGGGCGAGAGAGGAGGAGGGAGGAGGGAGAAGGAGGGGGCGGGAGGGAGACTGTGTAAAATGGAAATGAGAAGGGTGGTGTGGGGGGGAAGGGAGGGGGGGGAGAGGTAGTCTTGGTGGAGGAGGGGGGGGTTGGGTGATGGGGGGGTTGGGGGTTGGGGGGGGCCGTCTGGGCCAACGTGGTACCCCCCGCAGGTAAGGCCAGGCAAGCTGACCACCTGACTGCATGTTACTACCTTGATAGACGGCGGAGCGGCAGGGGGCAGCGTGGGGTAAAAGTGGGGAGGCGGGAGGGAGGGGGTTGGGGGGTGGTGGAGGGGTAAACCCTTCAGTGGGAGAGGCAGGGGGTAACAGCGAGTTGTGGGGGGGGGGGGTAAAGCACTCTGGGGGTTGGGGACGAACGTGGTTGGTTCAAAAGGGGGGGGGGGAGCTGTGGTAGTGTTGGAGGGGTGGAGGTGGAGGTGGAGGTGGAGGTAGGTGGTGGATCGGGTCGTGCTAGGGGGCTGGGACACAGTGCTAGGGAGCTGGGATGAAGCTGAGACAGTTTTGGAGCTGAGGAGACAAGGGCTGGGATTGGGATAGTGCTGGGGATGAGACGAGGCTGGGATTCATACTTGATGATGCCAGTGCTGGGAGCTGAGAAGACAGTGCTAGGGGGCTGAGAAGACAGTGCTAGGGGGCTGAGAAGACAGTGCTTGGGGGCTGAGAAGACTGTGCTAGGGGCTGAGGAGATAGATCTGGGAGTGAGACAGGGATGTGACGGTGCTGAAGCTGAGAAACGCCTGAGAATGGGCCATAACTGTGACAGTATTGATGCTGAGAGGTGAGATAGGACCATGGTAATGCTAGGACCAGGGATGAAATGTGGCCGTAGGAGGGCTGGGTCGCCCTTGAGAACTGGGATAAAAGCACTTGACCTAGGACACAATTAATGCTGGGACAATCCTTAGACGGGGGCAGGACTGGAGCTAGGATGGTTGCTGAGACTTGAGATCGTGATAGCATCTGAGTTGGGACAGTGCTGGGAGAACTGAGACAGCAGTCCTAGGAACAGGAGGGTACTAAGGCTAGGACACCTATGACAGAGGGTGGAGGAGAAGGAGGCCAGGAGGTGCAGGTGCTAGGATACCAATGGGGTCCTAGGGCAGCGATGAGGCTCAGAGCAACTGAATGTCAATTGCCCTGTTGGGATGGTATTCCCAATGGGACAGTGCCATGAATGGGACTACCGATGAAAGGGACAACGCTGGGATTTGGGACTTTGGCAGGGTAGGGAAACTGGCTCTGGTCTTGGAGAAGAAAAGGAATTCGGGAAAGTGTTGGTCTTGGATATTGCATGAACTGCTCGTAGGATCCACCATGGGATAAGGCACTGCTAGGCCTCTGCTGGGATCTAGGTAGTCCCAGGGCTAGGACGGTGAGGGTGATGGGATACTGCTTGATCTGAGACCTTTATGATTGCTAGGATATTATGGGGATCGAGGGCAATGTTTGGGATGAAAAGGCGCTTGAGCTAGGACAGCGATGGGACTGGAACTGTGGGGGAACTGGGGTAGCGCTGAGACTGGAATAGTCTTAGTATTGGAACTGTGTTAGCACTGAAACAGCGCTGGAAATGGAACAGTGCTGTCGCCGGAATTGGAAGAGTGCCACGGCTGGAACAGTGTAGTGAGTAACACAGCGCAGGGACTGGAACACTTCTGGGGCTGGACCAGTGCTGGAACTAGATTAGTTCTTGGGCCTATACTAGAGCAGTTCTGAGGCTGGAACAGTGTAGGTTGATAGAATAATGGTGGGGACTGGAATGCTGCTGGGACTAGAACACTACTGAGGCTGGAACAGTGCTGGGACTGGAAAAGTGTAGGGAATGAAGTAATAAAGGGACTGGAACAATGCCGGGATTAGTGAACTATGGGGACTGGAAGATATTTCTTGGACGGGTAATTAAGTCTGGAAAGGTGCTAGGATTACAGCAGTGCTGGGAGTAAAATAGACCCAGAAATGAAGTAGAGCGAGAGCTGGAACAGTGTTATGCCTGGAGCAATGTTGAGGTTGAAACAGTGATGAGACTGAAGAAGCACCTCCACTGGAACAGTATTTAGAACTGTGTTTGGAACAATCTTTGCGACGAATCAGTGAAGGACGAGAATGCCGTTGAGCTGGAACAGTGATAGGCCTGAGGCAATGCTGGGCTATAGCATTTCTGACACTGGAACACTGTTCAGCTTGAAATAGTCCACGGGCTGGAACAATTCTAGGCCTGGAGGAGTGCTGAGGTAGGAGAGTCCTGAGGCTGTTATACTTTTGGGACAAGACCAGTTCTAGAACTGGAATAGTGCTGGAAATGGCAAAGTTTTGAAGTAACAAGAGTACTGGAACTGGGAGGAAGCTGAGAGTTGTGCAATGCTGTTACTGGAACACTGCTACTATTGGTACAAAGCTAGGTACTGAAAGAAGGCTGGGGCTAAAAAATGCTGGAATTAGAATAGTACTGGGGCTAGAATAATGCTAGGACTAAAATTGCTGGGGCTGGAACAGTGCAGTAACTCGTACATTGGTAGAACTGGAACATGGCAGACACTGCTGGAAAAGCGCCAGGAATGAACGATAGTAAGTCTGGACAAGCGCAGGGACTGGAACAGTGTAGGGTCCAGAGGCATAAGAGAGGTGTGTATGAGGCGATGCCTGAGGAGGGTGTTGAAAGATTTTTCGGCTGGCGGGTGTAGTAAATTGACGTTGACGGCCCTAATGACCCCGCCGGCAGTTGATAGGCCTTAAGGCCTAAACAACCATCCAAACTGCCCAGCAGGCAGTAATCCATCCTTGGTCCAGGAGTTCCACACTGGAGCTGCTATTTCAGTTCAGAGCGTGTTATCCATCATCTTCATTTAAGCGTAAGTGATGTTGCAATACACATGAGGGGTTTTCTACATTAGGACGTTTAGTGAACTAATTAGCCTCTGATTAGACAACTCTCTTGCATTTGTGTGTGTGAGAGAGAGAGAGAGAGAGAGAGAGAGAGAGAGAGAGAGAGAGAGAGAGAGAGAGAGAGAGAGAGAGAGAGAGAGAGAGAGAGACTGATGGTCATGCAGCAGAAGCAAGACTTATGAGATTAATTAGCCAGTAGTAACAGAGATGCGAAGATACAAAAGCGAAAGGAAACTATAAAGACAGCAATAAAGCTAAAGAAAAGAGACTGGACTGATGAAGGTACGAAAACCAGACATGATTAGAAGAGACTCAGCTTCTAGAGAGACAGACAGACTTACAGACACGAAGCAAACACAGGTACAGACTGGGGCGCTGGCAAATAGCAATCACAGCGGATTCAAAGAAAAGAAAGGAAAAAAGAAAGACGGAACAACAAGGAAAAGAGATACGATCTCCCAAATAAATAAACCAAACAAGAACACACACACACACACACACACACACACACACACACACGCGCACACACACACGCACACACACACACACGCGCGGCTCCAGCGCAAAAGATATTCCAACTCATATAATTCCAACACATCAGAACATGGCCAACGAACATCAGAAGTGGGGAGAGACAGGAGCCGTCTCTCCCTGGGAATCGGAGGACGGGCTGCTCCAGCATCCTTGGCATGGGCCGAACATAGAAGAGCGGCAGAAAAAGGGCGCCGTTTTGCATTCATATTCATCCCACAAGACCTCCTCTCCCCCAAATGAGTTGGCCCCATGCTAAGGCGTACCCTCGCCCCGCCGACTCTCTTTAGGGGCCAACCGTGCCCCAAACTCGCTCTTTGCCCTACTGTATCATCTCTCATGGCTCGCTCTCTCTTCTCTCTCTCTCTCTTCCCACCCTCCTCACTCAGATATGTGTCTCAGACTGACTCTCTCTCTCTCTCTCTCTCTCTCTCTCTCTCTCTCTCTCTCTCTCTCTCTCTCTCTCTCTCTCTCTCTCTCTCTCTCTCTCTCTCTCTCTCTCTCTCTCTCTCTCTCTCTCTCTCTCTCTCTCTCTCTCTCTCTCAGGGTTTTAAACCCTCAGCGAACGAACTTACAGGCCCTTCGCCCTTAATACACCACTAGACCCTGGGCCCTGGCGAGCCACTAAACCCTAAAACCCTTACTGGACCACCAGATCCTAAACCATCAATAAACCATAATATCCTGAGCCTTTGATTAAACCACTAGGACTACCAGATAGAGAAATAGATAAACAAATGATAGAGTGATAGACAGACTGATAGATAGGCATATAGATAGATAGGTCTATGCATACATTAGATAGATTGGTAGATAAAGAGGTATGTAGATAGATAGGTAGATAAATAGATAGATAGATAGATAGATGAATAGATAGATAGATAGATAGATAGATAGATAGATAGATAGACGAATAGATAGATAGATAGATAGATAGATAAATAGATAGATAGTTACTGTTCTTCTAGCTCTCCAAACGAATCAGTTTCCGACCACGCTCTGGCCAAACGTGTCACCTTTAGACTAAGGCCATCCCCACAGGAAATGCTAACGTACGCCAGGATAGTAAAAAAAATATATATATATAAATATATGTATCCTCCCTCAGACGACAGTTGGTGCTTTGGGAGTGGATGGTCTGGGAAGATGAATCCCTCATTCCTCCCATTCTTGCTGACCTAGAGCCAATCATGAAGTACCCTCTCTATATCCCAGACCGTCACGACCACCCTCGACATGACTGGGTTTCTCCCTCCCTCTCTTTCACCGCCGATCCTTCACGCTACAACTTCACACGCTCAGGCCCACGATTGGTTCCTCTGACCACACCAGGGTAAATGTCTCCCTCGCTAACCGGGTCTCCACCCCTCGGTTCCCTGACTTGCTGCTGCCCCTAACCCTCTAAACATCATTACTGGCATTTCAATAGCGTTGATTGGACCGACTTACGAAATTCTATTTCTCTTATTCTTTTTTTTTTTCTTCTTGAGATTCCATAGGAAGATTGCCGCTTTTTCTCGGACGATGCTTCTGTCTCTTCTGAACGTATGGCAGATGTTATTTCTTCTTACATCCTAAGGCCATCTCCCCTTCCATCGCTGTTCCAGTAAGTCTCATTCACAGGCTATTCACGCGGGGGACCTGATGTATCAAGCCTACAAAGATTTCTCCTTCCTTGTGACACGCACTCGCTTTAATGTCGCCTCGAAATCATTGCGAATATCCAGCTCTATTGGCAAAGCTGTCTTTTATTCAAAGCAAAAGGTCTTTTGGTCCTTTGGTCTTTTGGTCTTTTGGTCCTTTGACCTTTTGGTCTTTGGCCAAAAGCGTCTCTAACAACTTCTGTTGTACCACCTTTTCTTTACCTCTTTTTTTCTGTCGTTTCGACAACACTGTAGCTGTCTCTCTTGATGCTAAAGAAACTCTTTGGGGTTCTCTTTTCGTCTGACATTCCCTTTTATACCTGTCGCACCTCTATGTCCCTTGTCTCTTTCAGTCCGAAAGGCACCTCTCTCTCACGACACAAACAGACTAGATGGCTTTCTTCCTCGTGTTGTGAAAGGATCTTGAGCTAGCCCTTGCTCGCCTTTTCCACTCCTGCATAAAACCCAGTAACTTTTCCCTCATCTTGGAAATATTCATTGGCTCGGCTTATCCTAAGGAAAGGTGACAGATTTAAACCCTCTAACTCTAAAGTCCTGTTGCTCTGACACCTTTATCCAAGGATTCCGAATCTCTCCTCAGTTCCCAAACACCTTGAATCCCAGTGCCTCCTCGCTGATCATCTGTATGGCTTTCGCAAGGCGAGATCCACTGGTTATATCCCTTCCTATCTTCCTGATGTCTGGTCGTCATCACTGAGAGACTGCTGGGAATCCTATGTTGTAGCTCTCGATGTATCGGAAGCTTTGGACAGGGTATGGTACACTTGGGATCTGTTCTCCAAACTCTCCTTTTTTTTTTGGCTTTCCTCGTAACATTTCTCGATGGCTCTAGAGACCTCTCCCTGTCTCTCCCTGTCAACGGAGGTGATCCTCCGGGCTCTACCTTGTCTCCTGTGTTATTCTTTCCTTACATCAGCGATTTCCCTTCTTCGTCACATAACGAAATGCACTTAAGCGATACCGCGTCGAGACTGTATTCATCCTCGTCTCTCGAATCTGTTATGTCTCGTCTCGCCACGAGTCCATTTTTAAACTCAAATCTGGACAGGATTTTCCACTATGGTAGACACAACCTGGTTGCGGGTGATGCCTCTAAGACCCCCATACCTTCCCCTTCCACTTTCCAGAACTACTCACATCTTTTCCACCGTGACCTTCGATGATTCTGTAGTTCCATCACTCAACACTGTGAAGACATCTTACATCACCCACACATCGAATCTACCTCGGAAACCCAGCGTTCCACAGATGGCTAAGTCTGCATCTAAAAGAAAATATGAGTCCTGAGTCAATGCTTCTAGAAAGAAAACGAATCAATTTTGCAAAGAACTAATTTCTCCTTTTTATCTATTGCTCTTCTCACATCTGAGAAACATTTGTTGCTCTTCACACTTGATAGTACTGAGTCCAGAGTGCAATCCCATATATCCACTCCTTCAGTCTGACCTCATATTTTGACCATACTTACCCTAAACCGTAAATGTTGGCTCCTTCTGTCTCTCTCCATTAGCTGTTACTTTGTTTTTTGCTCATGAAAAGTGGCTGGCTATGTGTCCAGCGCCGCCATCCAGGCCATGCGATCGTTGTGAAATCTTTTACTTCCTCTGTCCACAGCTAAGCTTTGGAAGTCTTCACCTCCCCATATCTTTCGTGTCATCCATAACCTGACGGTTTCTTAAAGTGGCAGGTTTTCCATCTTTCCCAAGTCTTGGATATTCATATCTTCTTACTTTTCTGTCTTGTTAACTATCATCATATTTCATCGGAGTGCTTACCCTTGATAAAGGATTATTGCTGATATTGCTATTGTTATCATTATCATCATAATTATCATTATCATTATCATTATCGTTATCATTATCATTATCATTATTAGTATTATTAGTACTATTATTATTATTATTATCATTATTATTATTATTATTATTATTATTATTATCATTATTATCATTATTATTATTATTATTATTATTATTGTTATTATTACTATTAACATTATCATTATCATTATCACCATTATAATCATTATCATCAATATCATTATCATCATCATCATGATAATCATTATCATTTCTATCATCACTATATATTTTTTCGTCTTGAGAAGGTCAGGGTGTGGCAGGGTTGGGAGGTTGAATGTGGCTGTCAGTACTTCTGGCCTCACGTCTGGCACCAAGAAACAGGATTAACTGGAAAAAAAAACCCTGAAGGGTTCCCAGGGAGGAGGAGTGAGGTGGGTGTGTGATGGTGGGTGTTGCTGGTGGGTTAGTAAAGGTAGGAAGGGGCGCGGGCGAGGAGGAGGGTGGTGGTGCGTTAGTTGAAAAGGGGAGGTGGGTGGAAGAATGAAGGGTGGGTAAGGAGAGAGAGAGAGAGAGAGAGAGAGAGAGAGAGAGAGAGAGAGAGAGAGAGAGAGAGAGAGAGAGAGAGAGAGAGAGAGAGAGAGAGAGAGAGAGACCATACGGGCATATAGCCTGCGAAGCAAAGACCATGAAGATAGAGTGCCAGTGTCTGTCTGTGTACAATGTATAAGTTAGTTCACCTGTTCTGAAGGTAACGTGATGTAGGCCAGAGGTGAGCCGCAAGTTGTGGGAAGGTGTTCAAGTAACAGAAGACCTGATGGTCTATGACGAGGTTATCTGCTGGAGGACAGTACATAGAAAGGACAGATAATAGAAGACCTGATGGTCTATGACGAGGTTATCTGTCGAAGGACAGTACATAGGAAGGACAGATAATAGAAGACCTGATGGTATATGACGAGGTTATCTGTCGAAGGACAGTGCATGGGAAGGACAGGTGATAGAAGACCTGATGGTCTATGACGAGGTTATCTGCTGGAGGACAGTACATAGAAAGGACAGATAATAGAAGACCTGATGGTCTATGACGAGGTTATCTGTCGAAGGACAGTGCATGGGAAGGACAGATAATAGAAGACCTGATGGTCTATGACGAGGTTATCTGCTGGAAGACAGTAATAGTATCCCAAATTCCTAACATACATAGATAGAGAGACGAATGCATAGCAGAAGACTTCTCCCCATCCACTACAATAGATGGAGACAGGATAGTAAAGCAGAAGGCTCCTCCTCACCCACCACTATAGATGGAGATATGTTAGTACAGCAGAAGGTTCCTCCCCCACCCACCACTTTCTCCTGCACAACGGCCGACAGTAGAGCACAGTCATGAAGGAACGCCAAATAGAAAAGAGAGAACATCTTGACATGGCAACATTGTAACAAAAGATAAACGGTAAACACATTCTAATTTGATCCCAGCCAACTGGATACCACTGGAGAAGCATTGAACACCACTGGGGAAGGGCTTGAACCTCTACTCCATAAACAAAAACAAAATGAAGTACGTGCATATTATATTGTCATTCCCAAACAGGCTTATCATAGAGAAAATACGCTTCTTCTCCACCGATAATTAATATCATTAATGAATTTGTCTGGTCTTGTTTTAAATGTACCGATAACTCTTGCCTTTGACAATATCTGATGGGAGTCGAATCTACGGCGCTATGACTCTATTGCTCGGGAAGCCTTTTTTTTTCCCCACCTTTGTTTTATGTTTGTATCCAAGCGATGGAGTTAGTCTCGTTGCTCTTCTTTGTATTTGTTCTATTCTTTTTTTTTCCAGTTTGTCTTTGATACTTACTGACCCCCTGAGCTAAACAGCGCATTCTAAATGTGATTTAAATAAAGCGTTAGGAAGAGTAAGTACTGTGTCTGTCGTTTTTTTATTGTCTGTATTTTCTGGCAATGACGTTTAAAGATATTCTTGTTTACCTTATCATTTTGCAAGTAAACAACGTTTTACATACTATAAGGACGTTGGTGATGATGACCCTGAAGGTCTGTCTCTTGTTCAGCTCCTCTACAATGGTTTCCCAAAACATTATCAATCCTCATATTCAATATTCTTATATCAAAGATGCATTCACTTTCATATGTCTACACTGAAGCTCCGTTTTCGATGCCTCTTCCCACTCCATCAATTCGTCTATGTATATTCTTTTTCTATCTTTCTATATTGTTAGTAGGGTTAGCATGGTGTAGGGTGACAGATTGGAAAGCACTCCTATATTCCTTCACCACTCCTATATTCCTACCTTCTCCTAGATTCCTAAACCCCTCCTACATTCCTATCCTATTCCTGTATACCTTACTCATTCCTATATTCCTACCATTCCTATATTCCTACCCCAGTCTTATATCTCTGCGTCACTTCGGTATTTCTATCCTACTTCGATGCTCTCATCTCATAACTACATTTCTACCTCACTTCTATATATCTAACCCACTCCTATATCTCTACCCCACCTCTATATTCCTTCACCACTCCTAGATTTTTCTGTCACTCGTAAATTCCTAACGTTTTCTTTATCTTACCCTTTTATCGTTTCTACCAAACCCCGTAAACCCTGCTTCTCTGTTCTGTAACGTCCTGTAATACCCTATACTATAATTCTAATTCTGTATCCACCTCTATCATATCCTTATCATCACTTACACCCTCATGTCTGTCTTATAATCTTTCTTCATTTTTGTAATATATTCCTTAACCCTCTCTCTCCCGTTTTAGCCTCTACCGTACATCGCTAGCATCAACCCTTGCGATGTAGCGTCAATGCATCTATATCTCCTTTTTTTTCCCCCGTGGGCTTCGAAATGGCGAAAACTATCCTAGTTACTGGGACTTCGACTTCGGAGACGACTTCGAACGCGCGTGTATACATCTCTGCGACCTCGGCGGCGTCTCGGGAGAAGGCCTGTGCTTCTCATAACTCCTTGACTTCGGAGCCAACTCTCAATGGTATTGCGAACCCTCCCGGAGAGCCAGTAGTACTGAAGCTACGAAGATGTCTAAAGACGTTTGAAAAAAGGGGGAGAGAAACATAAGGGAAAAGGAGAAGCTTTACTAATGGTTGGCTAAAACCCTTCCCTCTTATGTGCGGAGGATCGGGTAGCCCACATGTGGTACTGGATCAGATAAAGACGATTGTCCAGACGCTCAAGCACAGCAAGCTGAACCAGGAGTTCACATCAGTCTGTAGCGGATCGTTTTCTGTTCAAGATTTATTTACCTTGGGAGGTGGTGTCATGTTCCTCCGACTCCCCCTCCTTCCCCATCCTTTTACAAGAGACTTGCGAGAATTATACTTTGATTGGTGGTGTTCTTCCAGTGAGAAGAGGATGGGAGAGAGAGAGAGAGAGAGAGAGAGAGAGAGAGAGAGAGAGAGAGAGAGAGAGAGAGAGAGAGAGAGAGAGAGAGAGAGAGAGAGAGAGAGAGACAGACAGACAGATAGAGAGAGATGAAAGATTCTGTCGCACAACATTTTGCACGGTCGTCGCCCTGTGGGACAGAAGGTATTTCTAAGACGTACGTGGGATGTAGAATTCTATCACTTTGAACGATCGAGAAAGGGATTATAAACGAGAACGGAAGGAGGAAAAGTGGGATTAAAAAAAAAGGAAAGAAAAGAAAGGGAGGACACACGGAAGGGAGTTACGAAATAAAACAAAAGAGAGAGCGAGAGAGAGAAGCTGCATCAAGCGGACAAGTAACAAATGAAAGAAATGATAAACAAATACGAGGGAGAGAAAAATGAAAGATAAAATACGGTCTTGATTAGTCCCGAATGAGGCGCTTGGATACTGAACACTTGAATAGATGTTAGATAAGAGACAGAGAGGAAGAAGAAACAGAGATGAAGGCGTGGGAGTACATCAATATTCAGACAATCAACATTAGAATGAGTAGATAGATGAGGTAATGAGGGAAAGGATAAAACGAAAGGAAATCTACCAGAAAGAGGAATCCGGGAGAGGAGAGAGGTGGGATATAGAGACATCGGAAGGGAGAGAGAGAGAGAGAGAGAGAGAGAGAGAGAGAGAGAGAGAGAGAGAGAGAGAGAGAGAGAAGCCTAGAGACTGAAGGAGGAGACAGGGAGTCGGTCAGACTACGGGAAGAGACTGGGAGGCATAGAGACTAAGGAAGGGGCGAGAAAGGGAGAGGCACGGGTGGGAGAGGGTGTGTGACGAGGCCCTGTGGGGGGCCTGACACGCCGACAACCCTCACCAGCGCCCCCCGGGGCGGGGCGAGGCTGGCGGGACGGGGCAGGGCGGGGCGGGGCCCAGGGAAAGACAGAGAGAGAGAGAGAGAGAGAGAGAGAGAGAGAGAGAGAGAGAGAGAGAGAGAGAGAGAGAGAGAGAGAGAGAGAGAGATTGGACATGAGAAGAGGAAGCGAGCTTCATGGATGGGAAAGGAAAAAAGGCGAATAGAATTAGGTGAGTAAAGTGGAAGGAGCAGTGGTCATCTGAGGGGGCAAAGGTCGTCTGAAGGGCAAAGGTCATATGAAGGGCAAAGGTCACCTGAGGGGAAAATGAGATATGAAGGATAAAGGTCGTTATCAGAAGGATGAAGGTCATCTGAAGGTCAGGATCTGAAAAGATCTGATGAAGGGGGTCTGAAACTGGAAGGGTGGAGAGAGGACATGCAGAGAGAACATTAGACACTGTTGATGGATGATGGATCGTGAGGTGATGATGCAGGAGAGAGTCTGAGGTGACTGCTACTGTAAGGTGGTGTGGAGGGCCCTATGTGAGGTGTGGAGGGCCCTATGTGAGGTGTGGAGGGCCCTGTGTGAGGTGTGGAGGGCCCTATGTGAGGTGTGGAGGGCCCTATGTGAGGTGTGGAGGGCCCTGTGTGAGGTGTGGAGGGCCCTGTGTGAGGTGTGGAGGGCCCTATGTGAGGTGTGGAGGGCCCTATGTGAGATGTGGAGGGCCCTATGTGAGGTGTAGAGGGCCCTGTGTGAGGTGTGGAGTGCCCAGTGTGGATTGTGAAGGGTCTTGAGTGTGATCTGGAGGATCGTGTGTGGATTGTCTTGTGTGTGGGTATGTGGAGGGCCCTGTGTGGGTATGTGGATGTTTGTGAGTGTGGGTATGTGGATGCTCTCGTGTGTGAGGTCGAGTAAGGTGAATGTGAGCAATACAGACAAGCTGAAG
Source organism: Panulirus ornatus (assembly GCF_036320965.1). Taxonomy (NCBI): domain Eukaryota; kingdom Metazoa; phylum Arthropoda; class Malacostraca; order Decapoda; family Palinuridae; genus Panulirus; species Panulirus ornatus. Next base: position 16,246,220 of record NC_092252.1, on the reverse strand, counting down.
CTATGAAAAACGAAAAATCCCTTCGATATTTGATTCCGTTTTTCCTCCCTTTACTCTCTGATGGATTCAAGTCTGGGCTGTTTACGAATTCCAGAGCCCTTATGACCGCAAGAGCGGACCTTGGATGACCCCGGTTCTGCTATATACAGACGCCTCAGGTCAGGTCAGACGAGGCCCAGATGTAGCTGAAACTGTATCGCTATATCTGTGCTCACACACTTCGTCTTCGATGGTCCGTGGGGGTCCCATGCTTGGAATGTGAGATCTACCTTAAATCATCAATGGGAATTTTTGTAGTATTTCCCTGTCTCCATTGCGCTGGCGCTGAACAGACTAGTTTGGCTGGTTGTTTGGGTTTTCAGGCCTATTAACCACCAGGGTCGTTATGACCGTCAACATCAAAGGCCCTACATCCAGGAATCTTGAACACCTTCTTCAGGAGTTGAGGTTAAGGATTCCAATACCATACAGACTCTCTCACTGTCCTCGTGACTCCTTGACGGGTCGCTTTGCCAATGTCTAAGGGTTTTATGAAACACAGACAAAAGAAATTAAACGGCATCATGTGCTTATAGAACCGTATGGTACGACGCCCCCGATCTCCACCTTCTGTTGCTTTGAGCAAAACTGATGGAGCTCCGTAGGAAGCCATCACTCTAGTTGTATCTTACATATCGAAGTGTCATTGATGGCTGAGGGATGGTAACCAATCAATAGGCTTAGCTGACACAGTTAGTGTACGAATACAGACTCACCATCAATAGCACTTGTGATAATGTGATTGGCCAAAGGTATACATACATGGAGGAGACATGCCACCCACACCAGGCGTAGCCGAGTGGGGATACAGCAGCTATAGGCGACCTAACACCAGCCACCTCTGCGGACATACCCCAGACATGTGGAGGGCAATCCTCAAGAAGGAGTTTGAGGGGATTCGAGCCCGCTGCCTTATGGAACAGATACCCCAGACATAGTGGAGGGGGAACTGCAGGAGTGTTACCACCTCTTGTTTGGCGTAGACACCCCAGATACCACTACTAACCACCACATCTACCACTGATACCACTGCCACCACCACTACCACTGCGACCATTACCACCACCAATGCCACTGCTACCACTACCACCACCACTACAACTACTACCACTACCACCACCACTACAACCACTACTACTACCACCACCTGTACCTCTGCTAACACTATCACCACCACTGCCACTGCTACCACTACCACCACCACTATCACAACCACTACCACTGACACCACTACCACTACCACCATCGCCAGTCACAACCACCACCGTCATCATATCAACCAATAAATCTTTCCCTTAATTTTTCTTTCCTTCTTCATGATATCAAACAACCAATACTCCTCAAATCTTGCTCCTCCCCTTCACCCACCTCCTCCTCCTCCCTCCTGAACCAATTGCTCCCCCTCCCCTCCCAAGGGTGTCAGGCGTGAGGCCTGGTGTCAGGAGAGTCAGCCTCGGACAGGTGAAGCGGGCGGTGCTGACAGCCAGCTGACGTGCCAGCAGGGGGCCTGCAGCCCTGGATTTATGCCACACCGGGGGATTACACGGAGATGGAATTACTCGTGCAGGTGAGGAGATTTACCCAATACTTGAGGTACTGGTAAGCTGAGACCACTGAGGGGATTAATGGAGACGGCGATTAACAAGGTGGGGATTAATACCACGAAGATTATTGGTGTAGGATTTACCGTTGTGGGGATTGACGGATATTTTAGCGTAGGGAATAACTGATTTGGGGATTACTAGTGTTAGATTATAGAAGAGAGTTTTTAAGGTATCAGTATTACCGTCAGAGTTTGAATGGATATATATATATATATATATATATATATATATATATATATATATATATATATATATATATATATATATATATATATATATATATATATATATATATATATATATTATAATTAGTATGTACATAATGCATAGGTGGTTAATTCTAATTGAATAATAAAACCATGACTCACTTTACGAGGTTCCTATAGCTTCAACACAGCAGTACAATCAGTAGCATGGTAAGGCTGGCTCCTTTGGAGTAAGAGGATGGATTATATATATATATATATATATATATATATATAGTTCATCCTTGAGGATAGGAGAGAAAGAATTTTTCTCACGTATTCCCTGCGTGTCGTAGAAGGCGACTATAAGGGGTGAGAGAGGGAAGTTTGAAATCCTCTCCTCCTGTTTTACTTTTTCAAAAGAAGGAACTGAGACGCGGGCCAAGTGAGGATTTTTCCCTCTGAGGCTCAATCATCTGTTCATGACGCTACTTCACCATAGCGGGTAATGGTGAATATGTAAAAAAAGATATGTAGGATATAGTATCGTTGGTGTTTAGTCAGGTTATCGTACCTACGGTATGAGGTATAAGTATCGTATGTCTACAATCAAGCTATCGTAACAACAGGATAGGATTAAGCAATGTATTTCAGAATAGACTGTCATGTAGGATTAATGATGGATACCTCGCTGTGGAATGTCATGTAGGACTAATAATAGATGTATGGCTGTGGAGTGAAAAATATCATGTAGGACAAATAATGGATGTATCGCTGTGAAATGCCATGTAGGACTTATAATGGATGTATCGCTGTGGAATGCCATGTAGGACTTATAATGGATGTATCGCTGTGGAATGCCATGTAGGACTTATAATGGATGTATCGCCATGGATTATCATGTAGGACTAATAATGAATGTATGGCTTTGGAATGTCATGGAGGAGTGATAGTGGATGTACTGCTCGAGAATGTCATGTAGGGCTTATAATGGATATTTCTTCAGTGGTATGACAGGGAGAATAAATAATGGATAAATCTTTGTGAAAAATAACTTTCTTTCAACTTAACTTACTGAACATTTCACCTATTTCAGCAATAAATCTGGAAATGGGGTCAGTAACTTGGCCGACGTTAAATAAGCTGTCCTTAGTGTTGACCTCTGAACACGAAATGAGTTAAAGAAAATACAAGAAGGAAAAAATCTCTCAGTTATGCTATATATTAAAGCCAGGGACATTACAGCGTGTGCATCATAGTGCAAACCCACATTCAAACTCAGTGTACCTTAAAGAGTAATGGGGATATCCATTTGGTTGAACGTCACGTACGTGGGCATGGCATTATGACCCCTGTGAGCGGTGATGCGAGAGATGGGATTCGTCTGGCTGGGCTCTTGACCAGAACGCCACAAGGATTCGCATTCGCCACGTGTGTCATGCTTTTAGCTTTTATTCCTCTGCCAAAAAGTGTTTTTTTTTTTTTGATGGAATGGACAGGCGCGGAAAAGCTGTACACATGTATTTATTGCACTGTGGAAAATACAGAAAGGGATTTGAACACCGCTGTATGAAAGGTATTGTATTAAATGCATTCCACAAAGTCGCTAAAAGATTTTTCAGAAAAATGGACGTGTGAAAACCTTTATCTATTATATTCAGGCAAATGCATTTTATGTATTATACTCGTCTGAGGAAACTCTTATAAAACCAGGATGTTGTTATACAATAGATGAACCCAAACGCACAGTGAAAGGATATACTTATATATCTTCTACAGTCTGTTTCCTGGCGCTACCTCATTGAGGCGGGAAACAGCGATCAAGTATGATAACAGTAATCTCCTTAGTCCAGAGAATATGCAGTTGCATTTCCCTGCAGCAGCAATAGCGGCAGCAGCAGCTGGAGCAGCAACAGCAGCTGGAGCAGCTGGAACAGCAGGAGCTGGAGCAGCAGTAGCAGCAGCAGTAACAGCAGTAGCAGCAGCAGTAGCAGCAGCAGTAGCAGCAGCAGCAGCAGTAGCAGCAGCAGTAGCAGCAGCAGCAGCAGTAGCAGCAGCAGCAGCAGTAGCAGGAGCAGTAGCAGCAGCAGTAGCAGTAGCAGGAGCAGTAGGCACAACCTCTCTCTCACTTCGTCTCACACGAGAAGGTTGAGTTGAAGCCGGGATCGTTCACGCCTCCGTCAGGAAAATTCCTCTCGAGGTCTGCCTCCATGACCAAACACTGCCTGGTGGTGGTGATGATGAGCCTTGCATTTTACCTTCGTACTTCTGGGGAAGCCAGAGATATTCTCTAAATACTTTTGGCTGACTGTTCTTAGATCTTCACATTTCGTTTTATTCATTTTTCAAATCGGATATATTTTTTCGCCTCCGAATACTGCGACTGAAGATCTGTCTGTCACTGGATCTTTACATTTAATTTTATTTACGTACTTACAAATTAGATATTTCTCCGGATGCTGTAGTTTAAGATCTCTCATTTCTTCGATCTTTGGATTCTACTGTATTCTCCGAATACAGTGGGTGAATATCTATCAGTTCTTGGGTTCTGACGTTTCATTTTCGTCATCTCAAGCTAGATATTTCATGAATATTGTTGCTGATCTTTGGAGAGAGTTGCCCTCATCCCAGAACAGTATCTAAGGCACTGAAGATTCTCTGGGTCAGAGGAGAGAGGAGTGACTGACTGCACTGGCTGGCTGGTTGGGTAGTTGACTGGCTGCTTGGCTGACTGGTTGACTGGTTGGCTGGTTGGCTGACTGGTTGACTGGTTGGTGGGCTGTTTGGATGGTTGATTGGCTGGCTGGTGGGCTGGATGATTGGTTGGTTGACTGGCTGCCTGCATTTAAGTCCTGGTAGAAATAAAGGGAAGTTTGTAAAGTTGGCTGTGAGTATGAGAGAGGCAGTTTCCTGCAGGAGACAGGAACTGGAGGGAAAATGACTAATATTGCTAATGACTCCCACACCCCTAATGACTCCCACGTTCCTAATGACCCCCACACTCCTAATGACCCCCACACTCCTAATGACTCCCGCCCCTAATGACTCCCACACCCCTAATGACCCCCACGTTCCTAATGACCCCCACACTCCTAATGACTCCCACACTCCTAATGACTCCCGCCCCTAATGACTCCCACACTCCTAATGACCCCCACGTTCTTAATGACTCCCACACTCCTAATGACCCCCACACTCCTAATGACTCCCGCCCCTAATGACTCCCACACTCCTAGTGACAACAAAGGCAGGACAACTGAGAGTGTCACAGAAGCGTGATGGTATCAGTAGCCAAGCCTGTGTGTGGTGTGACGCTGGTCACACTCCCGGTGTTCGAGGTCACCTCTGCTGCGTGGGGAAGTTAGAGATATGGAAACGATGACGCAAATCATACGCTTCGGGTACAGTGAATACATAAAGGCCTGAAGGGAAACAGGAAATACATAAAAACCTCAAGGAAAACAAGATTAAGTTATACATCACGAAATGGTTAGATGGTAAGTTCCTCTCTCTCTCTCTCTCTCTCTCTCTCTCTCTCTCTCTCTCTCTCTCTCTCTCTCTCTCTCTCTCTCTCTCTCTCTCTCTCTCTCTCTGTATATATATATATATATATATATATATATATATATATATATATATATATATATATATATATATATATATATATATATATATATAATCTTAGAGGCGTACGATACTGAATTCAACGAGACTGCAGCAGGCAAGCGCCAGCGCGGCCGAAGACAGAAAACTGCGCTGTCAGACGCAAGACGATTATAACCATTACTTCATGGAACCTGGACTCTGAATTATCTTTTCAAGTTCGTAATCAATAAAACGTCTCATAACCCGGCAGGAAGTACATAGAGTAACAATAGCGCTCCTAAATGATGATGCTGTAATAAATTTACATAGAGACAGACGAACGAATAGCGACAGGACACACACACACACACACACACACACACACACACACACATACATACACGCACGCACACGCGCACATACACACATACACAGCCCGCCTAACAGCCCTGTTAATATATAATCCTTCAAGGCCAAAAGACCAGAATAAATTTTCTAAGAAAATAACAATGAAGGATGATCAGGATGAAGCGGCGAGGTTAACTATGCAGAGTGGTGGAATAAATTCCCATTTCAGGGACTTCAGCCACATGGAGATGGATGAGACAACCTTAGTTCCGCACGAGGGAGAAAACACATGCAGATAAAACCTCCCAAGAAAAACGTGTATGACAGATGTTTTTTGGGTTTTTTTTTTGTGCCAATATATCATGGAGGTCCACTGAAGTTAGGGATGAGGACCCGCTATCCAAGATCCATCAAGTCTACACTCATACATAGACGGGGGAAATAAAAAGAGCCTTGAAATTGTATAACCTGTGTACAGCGTGTGGACCTCCACTGAGGTATAGTTATCAGTTAATACTTCAAGTGGATTAGGTGCTGAGAGATGAAATGCCAGAGGATAAGATGACCACCCAGAGATGAGTCTATACGTCAGGAAGCCATGAGGATACAGGTACTCACAATGAGGAGACGGGGTCTAGATTAATGAGTCTGTGTAGGGAAGTCATGAGGATTCAAGGACTAAAATTAAGGAGACGGGTCTAATTCTAGGAGTCTATGATTATAGAACAGAATTCATACAGATGGAGCCTTCGAAATCAACGAGGGATTGCGAAGGTGTGTGGGGACAGATGGGAAGAGAGAGAGCGAGAGAGAAAGCAGGAGGAAGGGAATACAAAGATTAATGGTTTATCATATGAACACAGACTATGGAGTAATTAGATTTAATTTAGAAGAGGTATAAGACACGCAGGAGCCAGGCAGCGATTGTGGTTATCGATAAAGAATTTTATATCATAATTAGTTATGAAGGAATAATGAAAGAAAATTGACTGACTGAAACGAGTACATGGTATAGTATACCTTTGAGGAGTTCGCTGTGTTACCACTACCGAAGAAGAAGGACAGACGAATCTTGTGTCATGATTCGCAGGGGCTGCTCCTAACACTGGCCCTCGTCTGATGTTCCGCGGCGGCTCGAGGAAAGGCAAGCATACCCGAGCATCGAAGTGAAGGAACTTAGACCCCATAAATCTCACAGACCCGGTGGCATCGCCTTATCTTCTTCACTCGTGGATGTGCCAGACTATTTAGCATTTCGCCCACAGAGGGTTTGTACCGTCCTTACGAAGTGTAGTAAAGCTGCTATAGTTCTCACGTAGGCAGAAGGTGTCAGAGAAGAACCCCTGAGCTAACTGGCTGGTGTTCCTACAACGCGTAGTCTACAAAGATACTGGAAGAAAATAATCGCGATGGGGACAGAAGAATTCCCAAAATGGCCGAAGCTGCTGAAGTGAAGAACGATGTGAACTGAGCAAAAATAAATCATGGAGTTCCACGGGGAAAGTAGTTAAGATTATAGAGAAAAGAGATGGACGGGTGAATGGTGCATTTTTGTGAGTATTAGAAAAGCTTTTCATTCTACTGCTCCGCAAGATTTGTGAGGGACACTTGATTTCCAAACTGGTGTCCGAGAACTGCATATAACAAAGATAAATAAACAGATATCTAAGTTAGAGGAACCTTAACGCACGTGTCACGGAAGCCTTTCTTAAAATTAAGCCAAAGCAACAACTAGAATGTATAAAGGATCAATGTCTGGGAGGGAGGACCCACTACGGTCTTCCATCGATGCAAATGATTCGCTTCAGGAAATCGAATCGTGCTTGAAAATATTTACTGAAGATGTTAGAAACCATGAGAGACGCACGGAGTAAAAGGTGAGGGAGCCGTTCGTTGCAACCGCGCCAGAAAAATATGCAACAGTGGGCAGACAAATGAGCTGCAGTATCTAACTTGGTCAATGTAAAATAATGAAGGTGGGATTGGAGAGGACAAACTAGACAGATACGCTTGCACTGAGAGAAACATGTTACAGGAACCAAGCTGTGACGACGGTACAGTTAACATCAAGCAGAACTTATCGCCGTAAAAATTATTAGGGGGACGCAAACTGTATTATGGTCGGTGTCAGAACGACCCTCTGGGAGATATATAGAACATGCATGTGCGATCCAGAGACAGCAATATGCCTTGCTAACTTGGTCTCCTCCGCCCGAGGAAGCACATAGAGATGTTAGAGAAGGTCCAGAGGGACTGCGTCGAAGATGGTACCGCTACGACTCCAGAGGAGGGTAAGAGAGCAAGCACTTGACTCAGCCACGTTGGAGGAGAGGGGAGGAGTCCTCAGGAGGTTACGATGATCTCAGCGGCGCTGGCCTCCATAGCAGGAAGGTAAACAAGAAGGACTTGAGGGAGACGTCGACACAGATAAAGTTAATGGAAAGTGTGCAGGAAGAATGGTTGACAGGAACGAGTTCTTATGATGTGGAGCTTCCGGCCTCTCCTGAGTCTGAGGCTCCTTCGCTATCCTGTGTACACCAATAGGAAACCACAAATAGGCAATACCACACACACACACACACACACACACACACACACACATCTGTGTTGGAGTAGTGAGTACTACTGTATGTGTTATGGGTGTTGCTAGAGACGTGGGTGTTGTTGCTGGTGTGGTAGGGGTGCTAGTGCTCTTGGTGGTGTGAGTGTTGGAATGAGGTGTGTGGATGGTGCCTATGATGTGGATGGTGTTAGTGGTGTGGATGGTGCTTATGATGTGGATGGTGTTAGTGGTGTGGATGGTGCTTGTGGTGTGGATGGTGTTAGTAGTGCGGATGATGTGGGAGGTGTGGGTGGTTTTAGGACTATAATTGGTGCTCGAGTGGATGGTGTAACACCCACCCACACACACACACACACGCTAGTGTAGAGTGGTCACTGGGAGGGCTGGAGCTCATTTACCACACCAGAGATACTAATGAACGATGGACAGTGACTCATCATTTGCTGGAAAGGGGGGCGCAGAAGACTGCAAGATGTAGAGGTAAACCCCCCCAAAAGCCCTCTCTCTTAAAGACACCCACCTCGCCCTCCCGACCATTAGTATCCTCAGTAATACGACCCATAATCCACCTCCCAAGACGTATAGTTCCCCCAAATGATCGACAAGGTCAGGGAGACTTGTGGTTTCCAAATCATCGACTTCCATAGCCCATGTCAAGGACCAATTAAGAGGAGACCCTGTCGTTCAAGTCCGGTTTGCGGGGCCCACCGTGACCATCCCGGGCCGTCCGCCCACAACCCGTCTTTGTGGATGCTTGGGTATGCATGTATGCTCCTTGTCATCACCACTGGAGACGGACGCCGCTGCCAAAGGATCGTATTTATGCAAAAGAAAAGACTGAGCGGCGAGCCTGGGAACGTTTGAGAACACATCCTTCAACCCGCCCCGACACTGACTCCGCCCACCCATCCCGCCAGCCAATGGGTGGCCGGTTGGCGTGCGCATGCGTAGTGGCAAGCATCAACACCGCTGCTGCTGACTGTCCAACGAAGTCCTTATCGTGGCGAAATTTATGTTGTGTTGATGGATTGCTTGTGCTCTCAATAAGCTGGCTATTGCAGACTTTCAGGCTAAAATTTGCTCAGTTCCAGGAGGGGAAAAAAAAAAAGGATGAATAAAATGGAGCGTCTGTTTACCGTGCGCGGAGCACTGCTAAACCCGATTCTTGCCAATGAACACACCTCGCCTTCATTGCCATGTAAACAAAGACTGAATAATCCATACATTATCGGTGACTTTTATCCTCCTCTTTCTCGACGGCCCGGGAAATAATTTAATCGATTATGTCGGCGTTTGAATATTGTGCGGCCTTGGTGTGTATCAGCGTGAGGAGTAGCTAGGAAGAAGAGGAAGGGAGAGCAGCGGTCAGTTGACGGGGTGTTGGAGGCCAGTGTGGAACGTGGCCGCTATGCAGGTCTCTCAGGCTTGCAGCTGATACCCGACCCACCAACCACCAGCCGTCCTTACTCTCGCCATACATTATTTACCTGACGCAAATATGAAGCTCTATTATTTAGGAATGACTTAACGCGGTGGTTCTGCGTGGAAATATGACCTTTCCCTGGCAGTGCAAACAAGACTTATGAAGAACTTTTTTTTTTTTTTTTTAATTCATAACTTTTTAGCCGTTCCACAGATGGTGTTGATTTAGCATTTGATAATATTCAGATATCCAGCATTTTGAGAGAATTTTTGCCATTTGTTTTGTCTTTTTTCTTCAGGAGTATATTGCCATCGTGTTTCCAGAGACCCTGATGGTTCCTGGAATTTGATAACAATGACTTACTTCGTCACTTCAAAATCACTGATACGGTTTTTATGATTCTGTTGTTGGTTTGATGTGTTGAGGAGGAACAAACCAGATCTGTCCTAACCTTACTGACGGAGTTATGCACACTCAGGGGCCGCATCAACATTCTCTATGCTTCCTCAAGGGCCTCTCTTCTCCAACCCCCCCTTCCTTAGGCTACGACAACGCATAATTTCTGAGTACTTTTGTAATTTCTCTGATGCTGTACGAAGCCGAGGCGTTTGTAGATTTTTTTCCATCAAAGACTGCAAGGGAGGCGTGCCATAGGGATGGGCTTAGGTATGTGTGGGAGGGAGGGAGGGAGTTGCTGTGTGTATGGGAGTCATGCAGAGCCGAGCAGCTTAGGATGTGTAGTGGTGTTTTATGTAGGGGTTCGCAGGGTGCTAGGGGGACCTCAAGTGCTGGGGCAGGTGTTGGGTGGAGGGGTGTCCTTGTGTATGGAGGTGTAGAGGTGGGGTGTTAGGTGTAAGGGAATCGGGTATGGGATGTAGAGGGATATTGAGTATAGGCAGTTTAAGATGAATTTGAAGTAATATATATATATATATATATATATATATATATATATATATATATATATATATATATATATATATATATATATATATATATTTTATACTATTCGCCATTTCCCGCGATAGGGAGGTAGCGTTAAGAGCAGAGGACTGGGCCTTTGAGGAAATATCCTCACCTGGCCCCCTTCTCTGTTCCTTCTTTTGGAAAATTAAAAAAAAAAACGAGAGGGGAGGATTTCCAGCCCCCCGCTCCCTTCCCTTTTAGTCGCCTTCTACGACACGCAGGGAATACGTGGGAAGTATTCTTTCTCCCCTATCCCCAGGGATATATATATATATATATATATATATATATATATATATATATATATATATATATATATACCCCTGGTAGTGACACGAATGAAGAAAAGGATGCGTTTCTGGAGGAGCTGAGTGAACGCTTTGTCAGCTTTGATGCAAAGGATCGAATCTTGGTGCTAGAGGATCTAAATACATGGGTGGGTTATGTGGCAACTGAGGGTATATAGATCGGAGGCATAATGGTCCCCGGTGCGAGTGAAAATATGAAAAACTCTGCGAGTTGCGTGCTACAGGAAAGATGGTGATTGAATATAATTGGTTTAATAAAGAAAAAATGTGCATACGTAGGTATACGAAGGTGCATGGGGATGGAGGTCAACGTGTATGATTTGATTATGGTTTGATTGGCAGGCGTGCAATGGAGAGATTGTTGGATATGAACGTGCTGAGAGTGGTGGCAAGTGGAAAGTCTGATCATCTTTATATACATACGAGTATGAAAATTTCTGGCGGTTTCAGGAAAAGAGAAAATGATGGGTATCAAAGCTAGCGAGCTTGATGAAAAGGCCTGTGAGCAGAGATACCAATAGAAATTGAATGAAGAATAGCACGTTGAGAGTATACAAAATTTGAAGCATAGAAGAGAATCGGAATGAAGTTTGTGGCTTGTGGAAGATGGGATGTGGAAGTGTGACAGAGGGCTGTGAAAGAAGAAGCGCAAGTGATTTGGAGGGGCGCAAGAGAATATGTCATGGGATATGGAGAAAGGTACGCGAACTGAAAAGGGATAGAAATGAGAGATGGGATGAGAGAGTATCAGGGAACTTCAGAGAAAACAAATACAAATGTTTTCGAATGACATCAACAGTGCGAGGAGAACAAGAGGGCAAATATAGGGTGCAATGTGAACTGTGAATAGAGAGGTGGTAACAGGCTAAAGAGAGGTAAATAAGAGATGGAATAAGTAGTTTGAAGGACTGCTGAATGTGTTGGGTGAGGGGACTGCACATGTATTATGCATGGGACGAGGTGACATGGAGAGTCAGAGCAATGGTGAACGATCTGATGAAAGGAGGGGAGGTAGTGATAGCCTTGCATCATGTGAAGTGTGGCAAAGAAGTAAGAGTGATGGGATTTCAAGTGAGTTTCTCAAAAATGGGAATTCCTGTACTCTTAACTGTTCAGTCGGCTAGTCGACGTTTATATGGTCCGAGGTGAAGTGTCTGATGACTGACAAGATGCATGTATTGTACTCCTCTCATATAAAAGAGGGACAAAAGTAAATGCTCAAATTATAAAGGTATAAGTTTGTTGAGTGTACTTAGTGAGGGGTATGAGAAAGTGGTTTACAAGGAGGATGGTGGCAAACACAGAACATCTTATGAGAGATGAGTAATGTGACTTTAGTGGAAAGTAGAGAGTGTGTAGACCAGATGTCAGCTGAGAAGACTTTGCGTGAGAAATACCTGGAGGAAGAGAGAAACTCGCATGTGGCTTTTATAGATCTGGATAAAACATATAATATGGTTGAGAGAAAGGCCTTGTAGAAGATGCTGTGAATATATAGAATAGATTGAAAGTTCCTTAATGCAATGAGGAGTGAGAGGCGTGCGTTAGATAGAATGAATTAGATGGATGCGGTATATGGGAGGGGCGACGCGTCGCGCTGTCAGCGGGCAGCACCTAAGTATATGAAGCGGTCAGGATGAAGCACGCAGGAGTCTGTGGGGCTCGGCTGTGGACAGTGGGCTCTGATTTCGGCACATTATACATGACAGCTATAGTGGATGTGAGCAAATGAGGCCATTGTGCGTTTGTTCCTGACTCTACCTCGCTGAGATGTGAGAAGTTAAGAGGTATATGCGAGAGCATAAATATATACGTATATATATATATATATATATATACATATATATATATATATATATATATATATATATATATATATATATATATATATATATATTGTATGTGTGTGTGTGTGCGTGTGTGTGCGTTTATTAACTTGTGATCAATCAAATTGGTCGATATGAATTTGCATACGAAAGACATATACACATGTACATGAGATCAATCAAAAGTCTTGGACACGACGACGCACCACCGCCACAAGCATACAAACACAAGCTAGTACTGCCGAGCGAATGCAATTGTACAAGCACGCAAGCACATGCTACTGTAGTACACGGACGCTCATACAATGATAATGATAAAAAAGGAAAACGTAAAATGACACAGACATCGTAAGTACCACTGTTATACACAGAGCTCCTGTGTTAAAGATGTCAAGCGGTATTGGATGTCAAGTGTGTAGTGCTGCAAGACCATCTTCAGGGAGGATCCTGCGTCTACATGGACATAGAGAAGGTTAACCACATATACCACATTGGATATCATTAAGGATGGCCGTGACTCCAGTCTCGCAATGTGTGTGTGTGTGTGTGTGTGTGTGTGTGTGTGTGTGTGTGTGTGTGTGTGTGTGTGTGTGTGTGTGTGTGTGTGTGTGCTGTCTTGAGGATGATTATTGGCGAACGTGATGTGACCATCATTTTAGTAGCAAAGCCAAGACTAAATAGATCAATGACTAGCAGTATCTATCGTGCTACATATGAACCATATACCACCTTGGTAACGTCTCAGACAAACTGGAGTTTACAATCCTGGGGTCCAGTTTACAGTTACTGATTTACATATATATATATATATATATATATATATATATATATATATATATATATATATATATATATATATATATATATATATATATATATGTATATATTTTTCAGTGGCTATTTACCATATACTAGCTAACTTATGTGATACCACAGCCAACGCCCTGTGTCTATATGGCTGTTGGGGAGGCTAAGACCCGTAACTAAGACAGGAGGACGCGTTCAAGCTGAAATTCAGACAATGGATAGACGAAACTGTTCCTACTTCTACGAAGCTGAGGTTATACAGCTCTCGGTAGGCAAGATCATGGCTTCCAGGTGTCCTGCGATGTCAACATAGATTCTGTTAATTACGTTTACCTCGCGTAAATGAACGGTCACCAACGGGGGCTACAAGGCCGACCCGATTCGTAAACTGTGCGTTGCTGTCTAGGAGTAACGGTAGGAAATGTTGGCCAAAGATGCGTTCCAGCTCCATGACATTGTTTCGTCCCTTAAGGTCAGTACAGTACAAGCTCCTATTCGTTTACTATGCTTTCCAGCAATTCATTTACCCTCCTTGCAGTCCAGACCTCACCTCAAGTGACACTGAAACTTGAACACCCTCCCGGCTGGTCGCCGCTTTGAGGCTGTGAAGAAGAGGAGCTCATACTGGCTACTGAAGCCTGGTGTGACCAGCAACCAGAGGACTCTTTTATGAGCCTCGCATCCCGAGGCTGAAGCAGAGATGGAGCAACTGCAACTGATGTCGCTGGAGAGTATATTGAAGAATATAAAGACGCGTTTTCTATGCTCTTTTAGCTATAAATGTATTACAAACCTTTATACCTTTGTCACTATCTTCTAAATATATATATATATATATATATATATATATATATATATATATATATATATATATATATATATATATATATATATATATATATATATATATATCAATTTGTAAATCTACAGGAAGTTCAGGCAAGAAGTGAATATCTCACAGTATGTTCACGGAAAATAGAAAAGTCTGAGTCAATGGGAAAACGAGACAGCGCAATATATAGTTTCTTCATTGACGTAAACAATCTTCATTGTGTCCATATTTGCGTAGATATGTATAAAATCGTACATATGTGCGCTTCTCCGACCAGCACCCTACAATATTTACTGGAGTGTGAACGTTGTCGTAAGCCTACATAAACATGCGACACACTCAGCAATATGTAGCTGTGGTGCCTATTCATGTGCAGACGTCCACTCCCAGTTCATCCTATGCAAAGAAAGCTAAGGTAAACAAGTTAGTGTTTCATCGACTCGTACAAAACTGTAGACATATAAGGAAGCTTGGGTTTCTGTTTAGCATTTACATATGGGAGTACATACACGGCAATGACAGGTGACAGAAGTCTCAGTTGATGGTCTGTATAGAGGCAGTCTGCTCAAAGACAGTACATAGGAAGGAGAGATAACAGAAAACCTGATGGTCTATGATGAGGTTATCTACTGGAAGAGAGTACATGAGTACATGGGAAGGAAAGATATCAGAAAACCTGATGGTCTGTACCATGGTTATCTGCTGGAGGAGAGTACATGGGAAGGAGAGATAACGGAGAAACTGTGGTCTTTAACGAGGCTATCTGCAACAGTGTGACCCATACCCGAGAACAGATAACAGAAGGCATACTGGTTCATTTCGAGATTATCTGCTATACGATATGGGAAAGACAGATAACAGACGACCTGATAGTCTATGACGAGGTTATCTAGGACAGTCCATGGGAAGGACTGAAACAGAGGACTCGATGGTCTGTGATGAGGCTATCTAGCGAAGGACAACTGTAGTAATCTTATTTTCTTATCTATGCATCCGAGAACAGGACAACAGAGCAGAGAAACAGTGCACTTCAACGCGCCTGATTTCCTTGCATCCATGGTTAAGATAGAGGCCTTATGTGTGGTGTATATGGTAATGGACGTTGGCGGACGATAAAGTTGGTCTGGAAAATGTGGATCAGTTTAACCCCTTGAGCACGACGGAACGACCCTTAAGCACAACGATGCGACCCTTGAGGACGACCGTACGACCGTTGGGTATGGTAACGTGGCCTTTAATCTGATCCTTAAGTATTCAGTCAAAGGCTAAGCCATTATATCCAAGAATCATATCATCATGCTCAAGGTTCATACTGCGGTGCTCAAGGATCTTACCTTCGTGCTCAAGGGTTACAACGACGTGCTCAAGGGCCATATCGCCATGTTCAAGGGTCCTAACATCGCGCTCAAGGGCTATGAATTCGTGCTCAAGGACTATATCGTCATGTTCAAGGGTCCTAACATCGCGCACAAGGGTTATGAATTCGTGCTCAAGGACTATATCGTCATGTTCAAGGGTCCTAACATCGCGCACAAGGGTTATGAATTCGTGCTCAAGGACTATATCGTCATGTTCAAGGGTCCTATCGTCGCGCTCAAGGGTTACAGCGTCGTGCTCAAGGGCCCTACCATCGCGCTCAGTGCGTTCAGGGAGCAACGTCAGCGACCGCCTTAATTCTGGCTCGGAAGAGCGAGAAATCTTCAAAGACCTTGACGGCGACGGTGCATTTGATATCCCAGAGTGGGATTAGTTCGACCGTGTGTCATCGAGAAACATAACTTGACCCTCGGGCAAGAGTGTTCAACAATGTCGAGACTTGGTTAATGTGGCGAGACTGACTGGAATCGTACCCTAGCAGGGCCCCTGACGAGGCGCGGCTCCAAGAGATACAAGACGAACAAGGACAGTCCAGCACCCTTGTCATGTGCACAAGATGCTGGAACTCATAAATTAAACTCCTCGGTAATTGGGGAAATACAAATTGCCTGGACCGCAATTATGATCTTCTATCACGTCTCTCAGTAATATACAAGAGCCATCTGTCGGCATGGATGGATGGATGCAAGGGTTGTTGATGGGTGGTTCTAAGACGATGGGCTGGAGGCTACAGGACGTTGTGTTGGCGGTTCCAGGACGGTGTATTGGCGCTCCAAGAAACCTGTGTTGGTGGCTCCTGGATGATGCATTCGTTGTTCCAGGACGCTGTGTTGGTGGTTCCAGTAGTATACATTGGTGGTTCCAGGACGATGCATTGGTGGTTCCAGGACGATGCATTGGTGGTTCCAGGGCGATGCATTGATGCTTCCAAGACGGTACATTGGTGGTTCCAGGACGATGCATTGGTGGTTCCAGGACGATGCATTGGCGGTTCCAGGACGATGCATTGGCGGTTCCAAGACGATGCATTGGTGGTTCCAGGGCGATGCATTGGTGGTTCCAGGACGATGCATTGGTGGTTCCAGGACGATGCATTGGTGGTTCCAGGACGATGCATTGGTGGTTCCAGGACGATGCATTGGTGGTTCCAGTAGTATACATTGGTGGTTCCAGGACGATGCATTGGTAGTTCCAGGACGATGCATTGATGCTTCCAAGACGGTACATTGGTGGTTCCAGGGCGATGCATTGGTGGTTCCAGTAATATGCATTGGTGGTTCCAGGAAGATGCTTTGGTGTTTCCAGTAGTATGTATTGGTGGTATGATATATCGGTGGTTCCAGGATGATGTACACCTGATTTCAGGACGTTGAATTGGTCGTCCCAGGACGAGGACACCCCAGCAGTCAGACCCCAGACGAGGTCTAAAACACTTGAAGAGAAAACATAATTGTTATGGATAATGTCTTGTGACATGGCGGCGTTCCGTCTGGATATAATCTCCCGAGATGCCGACAGCTGAGTTGCAGTATATATTTACGAGCCAATGTCAAGCTTTTTGTGAGTTAGTCTAGGGATCAAGGAGTCATCCAAAATTTTATGATAAATTCCAAAAATGAATTCCTTTTGGCGTCTTCGTAGACAGAATAAGACGATAGTGTTCTACTTACAATTCGTTTCTAATCTGATTATGATGGATATAAGTACACGACATCTATCAAAATCAGATCAAAAGAGAATCGCAAACTAAAACGAAATCGTCTTATTGGGCTATGAAGACGCTAAAGGAGTTCGCTCTTCGAGTTCATCATGGTTTTGGCTAACAGAACCCTAGTGCACATGGGGTATGGTAGAGCAGGAGGCAGTGGTAGGAAGGACAACATGACCTGAAATACGCGACATGGATTTTGAAGGCATAGGCAAGGACTCCACTGTCTCTAAGCAAACACTGTATAGCCAAGGCGTTCACAGGAGTGTGTAGCGAAGACCTGCAGGAGGATGAGATTTAAGAATGGATGCGGCTGAAGATCCTGAAATTAAGCAGGAAGAAAATGACAGATTAATCCTCGACCACATACGTCCAGGAAGTGCATCCGCTGAAGAAGATGATGAAGAAGAAGTAGAGGCGACTAATGAATGAAAGGGATTAATAATCTTCCATACAATTATCTTACCTAAGTAATGATCTAAGTTCTAAGTTTCCCGACCATATCGTCGGTGGGCTGTTTCCTCCATCAACATGACCATCTATTCCATTGCTTTATTGCAGGCGTCATGGATAGATGGTCATGATTAGAGAAAGTGATTAATCATATTTTACTCGATCATTCTCAAATTGATGTACCAGACTGATGACCCACATGACGCAAGCGTCGCTGCTCTACACCAGCCTCTTCGTCAAGAGAAATATATAAACACAACAACTCCTGCACCTCTACCACAAACTCTCCCGCAACCACCAGCACAACCACCGCTACCACAACCACCACTACAACCACCACCGACACAATCCCATCACCCAAGCCTACCCATCACCCTTGCTACTCTCACGTCCACTGAGAGGTATCCTAAGTTTGCCTACCACTGGTCACAGTTGAGTCATCACATAACGTGTCATATATTGCCATCACAGACGCCACTTTCCTCCACCTCTTGCACGTCCTGTAGCCTCTTCTGCGTCGCCGCAAACACCATGGGTTCGAGTCCACAATAAATCCACCGGATTTTTGCACCAGACTGGGAATATATATATATATATATATATATATATATATATATATATATATATATATATATATATATATATATATATATATATTATCCCTGGGGATAGGGGAGAAAGAATACTTCCCACGTATTCCCTGCGTGTCGTAGAAGGCGACTAAAAGGGAAGGGAGCGGGGGGCTGGAAATCCTCCCCTCTCGTTTTTTTTTTTTTTTTTTTTTTTTTTTTTTTTTTTTTTTCCAAAAGAAGGAACAGAGAAGAGGTCCAGGTGAGGATATTCCCTCAAAGGCCCAGTCCTCTGTTCTTAACGCTACCTCGCTATCGCGGGAAATAGCGAATAGTATGAAAAAAAAAAAAAAAAATATATATATATATATATATATATATATATATATATATATATATATATATATATATATATATATATATATATATATATATATTATATTATATATATATATATTATATATATTTATATATATACACGTAATCGCCATTTTCAGCAATAACGAGGTAGCGCAAGGCACAGATGAATGAGCCTTTGAGGGGAAAAAATCCTCACTTGGACCCCTTCTCTGTTCCTTCTTTTGGAAAAATCAAACAGGAGGGGAGGATTTCCAGCCGCCCGCTCCCACCTCTTATAGTCACCTTCTACGACACGCAGGGAATACGTAGGCAGTATTTTTTCTCCCCTCGCACTATTTTCGTGTTCATATTCCTCCACGTTTTGACGGTAAGGTCTGTAGAATTGCTGACTACTGGTAATGTGAGCCTGACGGGATTGGACCCCGTTGCACGTGGATGTGTGACGAAGGGTATTCGGTTACTATTGTTCGAATAGTCATTTCCCTATTAAGGACGATCATAGACGAGTCGTTAGCGTTCCCGGCTACCATGCAAAAGGTCCGGGTTCGAATTCTCGCTGTTGGAGGGCATTGTGTGTTTTATGATCAGTGCGCATTCATATACACCAAATGTATATATATATATATATATATATATATATATATATTTATATATATATATATATATATATATATACTAACCTCCAAACTTGATCGCTGTTTTCCGCGTTAGCGAGGTAGCGCCAGGAACAGACGAAAAAATGCCGCATCAGCATAAATCCATTCTCTGGCTCTCCTGTGTAATGCACCTAAACAACAGCGTCCTTATCCCATGCACGCTTTTCACCCTCCTGCATGTTCAGGCCCCGATCACTTCAAAAAGAAAATTCACTCCATCCTTCCATCTCCAGTTTGTTCTGGTTTTCCTTGTTCCCTCCAACTCTGACACATATATCTTCTTCGTCAACCCCTCGTCACTCATTCTCTTCATATGTCCAAATCATTTCAACATACCCTCTTCTGCTATCTCTACCACACTCATTTCATTATCATACACCTTTCTTACCCTCTTCTTAACCAAGAGTAAATTCTTATAGATCATTTTGTTTGTAATGTTTATGCTATGCCTTCGGTTGGCGGCTTTCGATAGAGACATCTGACGATCGTTGAATGACTCTGATGTCTTACAGTCACAACAGCTTTTCTATAAGGGTTACAGACGATCAAGTAAGGTTCAGCAGCCATGTTCTTGTCAAATGCCAATCCTGAATAGAATCACATCCGTCAAGATGTGTCGATCCTGTTTACAGACACACTGACCATCATGGGTTTGTCTGAAAGTGATGCCGTATCTTGTAGCGACCGCCAAGGAAATATACGAGAAGGTAATGGCAGGTGGATGCAAAGATTTTCTAACGAGCCAAAAATTAAGGAAAGGAGTAAAGTGGGACTATGTCGCAAAACAAAGAGGTTTCAATCAGATGTGCCGTAAGTTTTGATACTGTTGATGATAATGAAATCAGACGTAGACACAGAAACAAAAGACACTATAGTCAGATGGTTTGCATATGATACCAGAGCCAGGAAAATTATAAGAGAAAAAAAAGACCATGAAAAAAATGCCCAAAAAAAGTAGACATAATTCATAGATAAACAAAAGATAACATTATGAGATTTGATAAAGAAATTTCTCAAGTAAATGAGTCTTGAAAGTCTAATATCATACTGACGATAAATCCTCCTCAAGGACCAAAATGGAAAGTGTGTATGAGTAAGGTTCGTGTCGACAAAAATGTGAGAGACATAATACTAGGAAAAGTAAAGTTATAAGAACATAATATAAGACTGCACCTTCGAACCAGATTAGGAGCGGTATGATAATGAGAACTTATGGTACGAGAAGCGATTAAAGAATAGAAGAGAAAACTTAGTAAAGGAGAACGTTCAGTGTATGTAATTGGAAACAAGATTGAATAGCGTTGTGTTGTACTGACCAAACCAGCTGAGATAGATAACCTCAGGAGGATGTATGATAGAAGACGGAACACTTATTATGGAAAGCTGAGACAAATGCAGCCGTGCGGTGAGAACTACGATCGGAGTGTGGCCAGACGACGAAGACAACAGGATTGTGAATCAAGGAAGATGTGCGGTGTGCGCTACGCTCCAGCTCGACCTAGGGCAAAATATCGTTGTATATTTTTTTTTTTGGAGTGGTAGGTAGACTCTCTCTCTCTCTCTCTCTCTCTCTCTCTCTCTCTCTCTCTCTCTCTCTCTCTCTCTCTCTCTCTGGCTCCACAGTGCGCCAAACACATCAGTGGCTGTCAAGTTTCACTCTTTTTGGCCCGGAAACCTGTCTTTTTATCTTCCCGCCTCGCTCACACTCACGACTTCGTTCCTCGTAGCTCTACATATATTTTCTTGCGGTGAGAGCCACGCGCTACTCCTGCCAACCGTATCCAAGATAGGGCTGATAACTGCTACCCTGCGCAGATCCACACCCTACTGCGCAGGTTCAATACGCTCTCCAAACCCGATCTGAAACCTTTAATGACCTAGTCAGCTAATTACATATGATTAAGGCGGGCCGGACTGTATTGGAATCCATTTTTATGGCGGTGCTGGATGAACTGACCTCTCTCTCTCTCTCTCTCTCTCTCTCTCTCTCTCTCTCTCTCTCTCTCTCTCTCTCTCTCTCTCTCTCTCTCTCTCTCTCTCTCTCTCTCTCTCTCTCTCTCTCTCTCTCCTTTTTCTTTTTCTTCATTTTTTTCTTTCACATTTTTTAGTGCCGTGGCTGAGCGAGTCATGATACGTGGCTTAATTAGCTTGCTGGCATCCACACTGTCTACGAATATGTGGCTCACGACAGATGCTGGCCTCTCTCTCTCTCTCTCTCTCTCTCTCTCTCTCTCTCTCTCTCTCTCTCTCTCTCTCTCTCTCTCTCTCTCTCTCTCTCTCTCTTTAGAGTTTTGTATGAGTAACCCCACGAGAGCGGGAGTACGACCCGTGAGCACGACAGTACGACCCTTGAGCACATCAGTACGACCCTTGAGCACGTCAGTACGACCCGTGAGCACGACAGTACGACCCTTGAGCACCTTGGCACGACCCCATGGGTTATGACTGCGGCGTTAACTTGGACCTGACATTTAAGGGTCGTCGGATCAAGGAAGAGACCATCATACGAACCTAAGACCGGAACCTTCGTGTTCGAATCCAGCTTCCTTCGGATTCAAGACCCACCAAGCCTTCGTGTTCAATGGGCAGAAACGTTGGTCGAACCATCTTTCGGGTCGTGCTGTCGTCCAGCACAAGTTTCCCTCAATTCTGACCGGAGAAAATTATCAATATGATGTCCCCTCACTTCACCATATCACACTAGACTAAACTTAGCATGACAGCCATACTCGATACCTCGCTTGGGTCAATACATTACATGCTGATCATACCATTCACTGTACACACACACACACACACACACACACACACACACACACACACAAAAGTATACATTGTGTCTGAATTTCTTAATACACCTCCTCATTTCTCCTCATTTATGAGTATGATACGAATGGTGTGATAGTGTATACATAGTCCAGGATATGATATACGTATTCCTGGCGATGCTGTTTCCTGTTGGGCAGGGTGGCGTCGGGAATGGATGAAGGCAAGCGAGTATGAATATATACTTCTGTATATGTGTATATGTATATGTATGTATATGTGCCCGTACTTGCGTGTTTGTATATATGTGTGTATATGAGTGGATAGGTCTTTCTTCGTCTGTTTCTTGGCGCTACCTTGCTGACACAGGAAACGGCGATCAAATGATATATATATATATATATATATATATATATATATATATATATATATATATATATATATATATATATATATATATATATATATATATATATATATATATATATATATATATATATATATATATATATATATATATATATATATATATATATATATATATATATATATATATATATATATATATATATATATATATATATATATATATATATATATATATATATATATATATATATATATATATATATATATATATATAGATATATATATAGATATATATATATATATATATATATATATATATATGTATATATATATATATATATATATATATATATATATATATATATATATATATATATATATATATTAATATATATATATATATATATATATATATATATATATATATATATATATATATATATATATATATATATATATATATATATATATAAAGTGGTATAGGTCTTATGCAGGACCCAGTGAACTGTAGCAGTATAGAGCATATTAACACAGGAGTCATGATCGTGTGTGCTAATATGGGCCTTGCATGTTCATGGTGTGTGCTCGAGTGTATTGTTCTGGACCACCAGACATCAGAACAGCTGCGCAGGTGACGTCATCCGTGCCTGGGTGATGACGCAGGAGGTGTGAGCAGGACGTCACTGCAGCAGTGTGTGTGTGTGTGTGTGTGTGTGTGTGTGTTACCGACGTATGTACGAGGGATGTCTGGGATGGATGGCCAGTGACGTCGTCTGTGGGAGATGTCACAGCTGAAGGCGACCTGAGGACCAAAAGTTACCACCCCCACCACACTTGTCACCCCTACCACACATCACCCTACCACACATCACCCCTACCACACATCACCCAACCACACTTGTCACCCCTACCACACATCACCCTACCACACATCACCCCTACCACACATCACCCCACCACACTTATCACCCCCACCACACGTTATCACCCCCACCACACTTATCACCCCACCACACTTACCACCCCCACTACACTTATTACCCCACCACACTTATCACCCCACCACACTTACCACCCCCACTACACTTATTACCCCACCACACATTATCACCCCCACCACACATTATCACCCCCACCACACATTATCACCCCCACCACACATTATCACCCCCACCACACTCCTGGTGTTTTTTTATTCATATCCTTATCAACGTTACTTGTTAACCCTTGGGACGTGGGTATGTTGAGAGGCGGTGTCGTTTATACTATGTTTTGCACAGATTATGAAAGGGTGGGAGAAGAAAAAAACCGACTTTAAACCCGGAGTTTATTATAGAGTGTCTTCTGTAATTGAGGAAGACGTGATGTAGTCATGAGTTCGTAGAGGGGGAAAAAAAAAATTCCGAGGTAATAATGGCGAAAGCTTAGCCTCAGTCAAGCTGACCAAGTGAGCTTTTAAATGTCAAACCCCGAGATCTTAGGGTCCATTGCCGCCTTGGTAATAGTTAGTAATTTTTGTACCGTCGCCTCTCATTGGCCGACACGTACTTCAGCTTTCATAAGCCTGGTGGTGAGTGGTCGAGGATACCTTCAGCTTCTGTCAACTCGGACTGCCATTGGCTGGGTGTTGAACGGCTATGTCGCGGCTGCCGATCACGGAGGAGACCCTCTCTTTTTTTTCCAAGCTTTCTCCCGGGGCCAAGCGCTTGAGAATGTCATCTGCCCGCTTCACTTTGGATTCCAAATGTCCATCGTGGATCGCCGGCCCGTTGTTTTATAGATTCAAGCCACGTTCACCCACGGGAAGACATCAAAGAATATTACGTTAATGGCCTCATAAGGTGGTTCCCTGGCGTGGCTCAGCCCTCGGCCGACCGCAACTCCAATTGTCAATAAAGGTTTGCATATATATATATATATATGTATATATATATATATATATAGATAGATAGATAGATAGATAGATAGATAGAGAGAGAGAGATATCAACTGACTTGTATTTCTTTCTTGTGTCTCCCCTGATGATGTGATTATTACACGAAAGTGTACTTGGGAACTTAACGTGTTTCATTTCTCCGAGGACTCATAGGAATATATACATATATATATATATATATATATATATATATATATATATATATATATATATATATATATATATATATATATATATATCACCGACGAGGGCTCCTGCAGCTCCGAGGTTACGCTACAATCAGTAGCAGGGAAATGATGAACACTTTTGGAGTGAGAAGTTCTTACCATGAGATTGTGCTCCTTCCGGCCACTCATGATGATCATACAGTGTGACTAAAGGTGACTTCCCAGTAACGTTGTGACGCCACGCAGGCGGAGTCCGGTAACACACACATCACAATAACTACGATCACGACTGTCTACATCACCACTAATACTACTACTACTACTACTACTACTACTACTACTACTACTACTACTACTACTACTACTACTACAACTACTACTACTACTATTACTACTACCACTACTACTACTACTACTACTACTACCTCACCAGCATTGTCAACACCAACAAAGCTACAGCCATCACCTCTACTACTGCCATCACCAACACCACCACCACCACCACTGGTGTTTCCTCCATCACTACTACTCCAACACCATCACCATCACCATCACCATCACCATCACCATCACCACCATCACTATCACCATCACCATCACCATCACTATCTCTACCACAAGTAGAAGAATTATCACTCTATGAACACCACCTACCCAATTGCTCCCCTCATTTACACTGAGCTGTTAGCCCTGTAATCAAATACAACGTACAATCATGTAGTACCAACATACAGTTAGGTTGTACCAGCATACAATCATGTTGTACCATCATACAATCATGTACCATCATACAATCATGTTGTGCCATCATACAATCATGTTGTGCCATCATACAATCATGTTGTGCCATCATACAATCATATCGTACCAACATACAATCATGTTGTACCATCATACAATCATGTTGTACCAGCATACAATCATGTTGTACCATCATACAATCATGTACCATCATACAATCATATTGTGCCATCATACAATCATGTTGTGCCATCATACAATCATGTTGTGCCATCATACAATCATATCGTACCAACATACAATCATGTTGTACCATCATACAATCATGTTGTACCATCATACAATCATGTTGCACCATCATACAATCATGTACCATCATACAATCATGTTGTGCCATCATACAATCATGTTGTGCCATCATACAATCATGTTGTGCCATCATACAATCATATCGTACCAACATACAATCATGTTGTACCATCATACAATCATGTTGTACCAGCATACAATCATGTTGTACCATCATACAATCATGTACCATCATACAATCATATTGTGCCATCATACAATCATGTTGTGCCATCATACAATCATGTTGTGCCATCATACAATCATATCGTACCAACATACAATCATGTTGTACCATCATACAATCATGTTGTACCATCATACAATCATGTTGCACCATCATACAATCATGTACCATCATACAATCATGTTGTGCCATCATACAATCATGTTGTGCCATCATACAATCATGTACCATCATACAATCATGTTGTACCATCATACAATCATGTTGCACCATCATACAATCA
Source organism: Panulirus ornatus (assembly GCF_036320965.1). Classification (NCBI taxonomy): domain Eukaryota; kingdom Metazoa; phylum Arthropoda; class Malacostraca; order Decapoda; family Palinuridae; genus Panulirus; species Panulirus ornatus. Next base: position 16,219,814 of record NC_092252.1, on the reverse strand, counting down.
TGTACCATCATACAATCATGTTGTACCATCATACAATCATGTTGTGCCATCATACAATCATGTACCAACATACAATTATGTTGTACCAACATACAATCATGTCGTACCAACATACAATCATGTACCATCATACAATCATGTTGTACCATCATACAATCATGTTGTGCCATCATACAATCATATCGTACCAACATACAATCATGTTGTACCATCATACAATCATGTACCATCATACAATCATGTTGTACCATCATATAATCATGTTGTACCAACATACAATCATGTTGTACCAACATACAATCATGTCGTACCAACATACAATCATGTACCATCATACAATCATGTTGTACCATCATATAATCATGTTGTACCATCAAACAATCATGTCGTACCAACATACAGTTATGTTGTACCATCATGCAATCATGTTGTACCAACATACAATCATGTTGTGCCAACATATAATCATACTATGGTGCAGGGTTAGTACTGCTGACCATTAGTCAGCACGAGCCCGCCCAGGGTTGGGCCCGCATGGGTCCGAACTCTGGACGCGGCCCACACGCCACCTAGGTGTCCATCTTCCCCTCGGGACTGGTCGACAAATGGTGTGTGTGTGTGTGTGTGTGTGTGTGTGTGTGTGTGTGTGTGTGTGTGTGTGTGTATGTGTGTGTGTGTGTGTGTGTGTGTGTGTGTGTGTGTGTGTGTGTGTGTGTGTGTGTGTGTGTGTGTGTGTGTGTGTGTGTGTGTGTGTGTGTGTGTGTATACACACACAGGAGTAAAGACATGATACATATATACGAGGTTAAAGAGATGGGGAACACATGTGTAAAACACTCATCCCGAAACACACACACACACAATAGTAATGATAGTAATCCCACACACACACACACACACACACACACACACACACACACACACACACACACACTTTACTGAGTCCAAGGGGTAATTCACCAGGTCTCGCACCCACATCAAAACGTCCATTCTAACCATCAGTGTAGAGCTGCGGAGGGAGGGGCCTGACCCCTGAAGAAGCTGTAGATGATGATGATCCTAAACCACGTTGACTTCGATGCTTAGCCAGGGAGGAAGTGTGGGGGGGGGGAGGGAGGGTGTGAGGAGGTCGGCCCATCAACGACACCCAGCCAGGGCGGACTTCAGGCGCAGCCATGAAACCGATTTCATACTTGTTAACTGAAAGAGGGTGGTTGCCATGCATCAGCCGGCATGATTAAGTACGGTCGCGAGTACCTGAGAGAGAGAGAGAGAGAGAGAGAGAGAGAGAGAGAGAGAGAGAGAGAGAGAGAGAGAGAGAGAGAGAGTTCTCTCTCTCTCTCTCTCTCTCACCGCACCAAGGACACCAGCAGCGAAATATATTACGATATTATGCAGGTATCTCTCTGACTCCCCATCTCTACCTGTCTTCAACTGAACAGTTTGTAATATTGCCTGCTCACTGCGCCCCATGGAACCTGCTTGGGATGTGTGTGTGTGTGTGTGTGTGTGTGTGTGTGTGTGTGTGTGTGTGTGTGTGTGTGTGTATGTGTTCTTGCTAACTTTTGTGCTGTGTTTTCTGGGTGGCCTCGTCCTAATTCTTCCAAAAGAAATGTTTAAATTGGACAAAGTCACATCAATCGAGTATTATTGAAAACTTGCTGTCATATATCCTTCCTTCCTTCCTCTCCTTCCTTTCTTCCTTCCTTCCTTCCTTCCTTTCCTTCCTTCTTTCCTTCCTTCCTTCCTTCTCTCTGCCAGAGTGGCCTGACCTACAGCCCAGATCTCATACTCTTGATTATAATCTCTCTTTCCCTCCGCTGATCCTTCTCTGGGATGACCAGCGATGCAGACTCTAATTTGGATATGATCCCCCGTCATAGGCGCTGGCCCTTTATCTGTCTTCCTGAGGCGGGGGAGGAAACCTGAGCGATCGCTGAACAACTTGGCTTCCACCACGGGTCATCTCGTGTCGTTCCCTAGTGATAAGGTGTGTATTATGACATCCCACCTCCCTTCCCAGTGGCTCCCCGTCCAACGTATATTCTTGTAATCTGTCTCTTGTTTAGTGGCGGCGTGATGGTCATCATCTACCGTCACTTTACCGTCATCAATATCCACACTGACAGTCTGCTCCCTCAGGGTGGATTTCGTTCAACGTCTGTGGTGTTCTATGACTTCGCCTGACCCAGGTTACAACGCGTGAAAAAGAAAAAGAAAGTCAACTATGTACTTTGGTGAGGGTTTTATCATCAGTTGACGAAAAAGAGTTCGATCTTATCAGTTTCTCGCTTTAAAAGGAGTTCATTCCTGTCCCTGCTACTGAGTGTAGCGCAGCCTTTGAGACGTAGCAGCCCCTGGAAAGAGTGGGTGATGGGGTAATACCACGACCCCCTCCCCTCTCTCAAAACGTCCCAAGGATCATAAATTATCATCACACATGTAAAGGAGAATCCTACTTCAAAATCTTGCTGTAGATTATCATCTAAACTTCTCCAGCTCCTAATCGAGACAACATCTGCAAACACATCCACACAGAGCTCGAGGATGTGAGGGGGGGAAGCCAGCGACAGAGAACAGTAGCAGCTCCAAAGACCTAACCTTGCGGGACGCCAGTGACTTTCTCCCCAGCAAGACTACGCAGGTCTGACGTATGTCCTCTGGTCATGTCCATCTGGGTCATTACTGACACACCGAAAAAAAAAATGTCTATTTTGGGTCATTACTGATACACCGAAGAAAAAAAAGATGTTCTTGTGCCCGTCTGGAAGAGCCATTATGTGAATAATCTGACGCGGTTAGATGTAATTTAATGTAATTGCACCAGTCTGGATACCAGACTGTGTATCGTCCCATCACAGCACATCCACTCCTATCACAGTAATCAGGAGGGTGTATATAATACACGACCACTTCTCTCCCTGAACCCAGGCATTCCACCCTTGCAATAACCCATCTGTTTCATTACAGTAATCTGTTATGTACGACTCTGCAGGAATTATAAACGTCTTTCTTTTCTCTTTTTCTTTTTTTTTTTTTTTGCAAATATGCTCTTATGTGTAGGTACAATTACTGCGTCTATCCAGATGGCAGTTGCACTGCCATCACATCTTGATTACCAGGTAATTACCGCACCCATCCAGTCCTCGGGTGCAGAGCCGTCATATCATAATTAGCACAAAATTACTAAGGTCATCTGGGCTCGGAGGTACACTATCATCTTAACCACACACACTCACTCTGGCACATTATAAAGGTAACTGCCTGGATACTCTCTCTCTCTCTCTCTCTCTCTCTCTCTCTCTCTCTCTCTCTCTCTCTCTCTCTCTCTCTCTCTCTCTCTCTCTCTCTCTCTCTCTGACCTCATACAGATCATCCCTTCATCCTACGTATAACGCGGTTCCTTCTACACCCAGAATCAACACCTTCGCCGATGGGTAAGAAACGTTCCTTGGTGCTCAAAATCTCCTTCCAGCGAACTGCAAGAAGTCTTCGAGTGTGACTACGGTTGCTACACCCACATCTTTCGTCTCCTCCTGTCACCTTATTGTCACCTCACAGTTTCCAGACCCACAACCAATGCAACTCTTTCTTTATATCGAATTAGATTCACTACTTAAATCTCATCTGTACCTTCTGTTTCTCTCCACCCGCTATACTCTCTCTTTGTAACCCAGTTTCTCTTTGTTCGTTATCTTTAACGTCTTCACAAATCCACCTAACCTTCTCTCTGATCTCTCTACACACACGTCTTCATTCCACCAGCCAGTCAACCAATCAACCAGTCAACCAGCCAACCAGTCAACCAGCCAACCAGTCAACCAACCAGCAGTCAACCAACCAGCCAGTCAACCAACCAGCCAGTCAACCAACCAGCCAGTCAACCAACCAGCAGTCAACCAACCAGCCAGTCAACCAACCAGCCAGTCAACCAACCAGCCAGTCAACCAATCAACCAGTCAACCAACCAGCCAGTCAACCAATCAACCAGTCAACCAGCCAACCAGTCAACCAGCCAACCAGTCAACCAGCCAACCAACCAGCCAGTCAACCAACCAGCCAGTCAACCAACCAGCAGTCAACCAACCAGCCAGTCAACCAATCAACCAGTCAACCAACCAGCCACTCAACCAACCAGCCAGTCAACCAATCAACCAGTCAACCAGCCAACCAGCCAACCAGCCAACCAGCCAACCAGTCAACCAGCCAACCAGCCAACCAGTCAACCAGCCAACCAGCCAACCAGCCAACCAGCCAACCAGCCAACCAGCCAACCAGCCAACCAGCCAACCAGTCAACCAACCAGCCAGTCAACCAACCAGCCAGTCAACCAATCAACCAGTCAACCAACCAGCCAGTCAACCAATCAACCAGTCAACCAACCAGCCAGTCAACCAACCAGCCAGTCAACCAACCAGCCAGTCAACCAATCAACCAGTCAACCAGCCAACCAGTCAACCAATCAACCAGTCAACCAACCAGCAGTCAACCAACCAGCCAGTCAACCAATCAACCAGTCAACCAACCAGCCAGTCAACCAATCAACCAGTCAACCAGCCAACCAGTCAACCAACCAGCCAGTCAACCAATCAACCAGTCAACCAACCAGCAGTCAACCAACCAGCCAGTCAACCAACCAGCAGTCAACCAACCAGCCAGTCAACCAATCAACCAGTCAACCAATCAACCAGTCAACCAGCCAACCAACCAGCCAGTCAACCAATCAACCAGTCAACCAATCAACCAGTCAACCAACCAGCCAGTCAACCAATCAACCAGTCAACCAACCAGCCAGTCAACCAATCAACCAGTCAACCAACCAGCCACTCAACCAACCAGCCACTCAACCAACCAGCCACTCAACCAACCAGCCACTCAACCAACCAGCCAGTCAACCAATCAACCAGTCAACCAATCAACCAGTCAACCAATCAACCAGTCAACCAACCAGCCAGTCAACCAACCAGCCAGTCAACCAACCAGCCAGTCAACCAATCAACCAGTCAACCAGCCAACCAGCCAACCAGCCAACCAGTCAACCAGCCAACCAGTCAACCAACCAGCCAGTCAACCAATCAACCAGTCAACCAATCAACCAGTCAACCAACCAGCCAGTCAACCAATCAACCAGTCAACCAACCAGCCAGTCAACCAATCAACCAGTCAACCAACCAGCAGTCAACCAACCAGCCACTCAACCAACCAGCCAGTCAACCAATCAACCAGTCAACCAGCCAACCAACCAGCCAGTCAACCAATCAACCAGTCAACCAATCAACCAGTCAACCAACCAGCCAGTCAACCAACCAGCCAGTCAACCAATCAACCAGTCAACCAACCAGCCAGTCAACCAATCAACCAGTCAACCAACCAGCCAGTCAACCAATCAACCAGTCAACCAACCAGCCAGTCAACCAATCAACCAGTCAACCAATCAACCAGTCAACCAACCAGCCAGTCAACCAACCAGCCAGTCAACCAACCAGCCAGTCAACCAATCAACCAGTCAACCAGCCAACCAACCAGCCAGTCAACCAACAGCCAGTCAACCAATCAACCAGTCAACCAACCAGCCAGTCAACCAACCAGCCAGTCAACCAATCAACCAGTCAACCAACCAGCAGTCAACCAACCAGCAGTCAACCAACCAGCCAGTCAACCAATCAACCAGTCAACCAACCAGCCAGTCAACCAACCAGCAGTCAACCAACCAGCAGTCAACCAACCAGCCAGTCAACCAACCAGCCACTCAACCAACCAGCCAGTCAACCAATCAACCAGTCAACCAACCAGCCAGTCAACCAATCAACCAGTCAACCAGCCAACCAGTCAACCAGCCAACCAGCCAACCAACCGGCCAGTCAACCAACCAGCCACTCAACCAACCAGCCAGTCAACCAACCAGCCAGTCAACCAACCAGCCAGTCAACCAATCAACCAGTCAACCAACCAGCCAGTCAACCAATCAACCAGTCAACCAACCAGCAGTCAACCAACCAGCCAGTCAACCAACCAGCCAGTCAACCAACCAGCCAGTCAACCAACCAGCCAGTCAACCAACCAGCCAGTCAACCAACCAGCCAGTCAACCAACCAGCCAGTCAACCAATCAACCAGTCAACCAGCCAACCAGCCAACCAACCAGCCAGTCAACCAACCAGCCAGTCAACCAATCAACCAGTCAACCAGCCAACCAGTCAACCAACCAGCCAGTCAACCAACAGCCAGTCAACCAATCAACCAGTCAACCAACCAGCCAGTCAACCAGTCAACCAACCAGCCAGTCAACCAACCAACCAGTCAACCAACCAGCCAGTCAACCAATCAACCAGTCAACCAGCCAACCAACCGGCCAGTCAACCAACCAGCCAGTCAACCAACCAGCCAGTCAACCAACCAGCCAGTCAACCAATCAACCAGTCAACCAACCAGCAGTCAACCAACCAGCAGTCAACCAACCAGCAGTCAACCAACCAGCCAGTCAACCAATCAACCAGTCAACCAGCCAACCAGTCAACCAGCCAACCAGCCAACCAGTCAACCAGCCAACCAGTCAACCAGCCAACCAGCCAACCAGCCAACCAGCCAACCAACCGGCCAGTCAACCAACCAGCCAGTCAACCAATCAACCAGTCAACCAACCAGCCAGTCAACCAACCAGCCAGTCAACCAACCAGCCAGTCAACCAATCAACCAGTCAACCAGCCAACCAACCGGCCAGTCAACCAACCAGCCAGTCAACCAATCAACCAGTCAACCAGCCAACCAGCCAACCAGTCAACCAGCCAACCAACCGGCCAGTCAACCAACCAGCCAGTCAACCAATCAACCAGTCAACCAACCAGCAGTCAACCAACCAGCCAGTCAACCAACCAGCCAGTCAACCAATCAACCAGTCAACCAATCAACCAGTCAACCAACCAGCCAGTCAACCAATCAACCAGTCAACCAACCAGCAGTCAACCAACCAGCCAGTCAACCAATCAACCAGTCAACCAGCCAACCAACCAGCCAGTCAACCAACCAGCCACTCAACCAACCAGCCAGTCAACCAACCAGCCAGTCAACCAATCAACCAGTCAACCAACCAGCAGTCAACCAACCAGCAGTCAACCAACCAGCAGTCAACCAACCAGCAGTCAACCAACCAGCCAGTCAACCAATCAACCAGTCAACCAACCAGCAGTCAACCAACCAGCCAGTCAACCAATCAACCAGTCAACCAGCCAACCAGTCAACCAGCCAACCAGCCAACCAACCAGCCAGTCAACCAATCAACCAGTCAACCAATCAACCAGTCAACCAATCAACCAGTCAACCAATCAACCAGTCAACCAACCAACCAGTCAACCAGTCAACCAACCAGCCAGTCAACCAACCAACCAACCAGTCAACCAACCAGCCAGTCAACCAATCAACCAGTCAACCAGCCAACCAACCGGCCAGTCAACCAACCAGCCAGTCAACCAATAAACCTACCATCCAGGCGCAGTCTGTGTTTGTTTGTGTATATGTGTGTGTGTGTGTGTGTGTGTGTGTGTGTGTGTGTGTGTGTGTGTGTGTGTGTGTGTGTGTGCATTAGGCCGTCTCCAATAGAGATATCTCCCTCCTGTAGTACCACCTCCCCTGCACACTGCTCACGTCCCACACACTTGGACGGTCACTCAGAGAGATAATGATTACAGCAAAAACAATCATCGTGTTGTTAATTATCTGATGAAGTTCTCGCAAAGTAATTAATGATATTTGAAAGAGTTTGGAAAATTGTCAAGAGAAAATGAATCAAAGAAATTGCAGTGATTGAAAGTGCTTATAATATATATATATATATATATATATATATATATATATATATATATATATATATATATATATATATATATATATATATATATATATATATATATATGATACCCTCCAAAAGGCAAGATTCGAACCCAGGACCTTTTGCGTGGTAGTCAGGAACGCTAACCATTAGGCTATGATCGCAATCATATCCTAGCACTTACGTCCCCGATTACCTCGCAAAAGGTCCTGGGTTCGAATCTTGTTACTTTTCTTGGAAAAATAAAACAGGAGGGGAGGATTTCAAGTTCCCCGCTCCCACTCCTTTATGTCGCCTTCTAAGACACGCAGGAAATACGTGGGCAGTATTCTTTCTCCCCAGTCCTCAGGGATAATATATATTCATGCTTCTTCGTCTACTAAATAAGCAATAAGGATAAACGACATAAAAGTATAAATAAAGAAAACGGGTGACACCATTTTCTGCATAAGATATTGTTGTTATCGATGACTGCTGATGTCTATATATCATGGGGGAGACGGGGGTGACTCCACCATTCTACATTGTCGTTCGTACAAACAGCTTCTTCAGAGAGAGAGAGAAATAATACACAGGAGGCAATATCACTGAAGGTGTGTGTGTGTGTAGTGTGTGTGTGTGTGTGTGTGTGTGTGTGGGTGTGTGTGTGTGTGTGTGTGTGTAGTGTGTGTGTGTGTGTGTGAGTTGCTCATAAAACACGGTTGTTGAGGCTGCGCTGTGACACAGGGACCACGCATTCGAGACCCTGGCGGCTGGCAGATAATTCATGCTACATTGATTATATAGAAGTGCAATGGCTGGCTGCTCCTAGTGAGGTGGGTGTCTGGGGTGAGGAAGGGGGTGGTGTGCCCAGCTATTGGTTCAGAGGAGGCGAGAGGCCATCGTATGATTCTTATCTGGCTCACGACCCCGGGTCCTGTCGTGCCCAGCTAACACACACACACACACACACACACACACACACACACACACACACACACACACACACACACCCTTTCTCCCTCCTTTTTCTTCCGCTTCTTCGATTTCTGACTCCCTCTCTAAGTCGTCTGTGTTCTGTTACTCTATATTCTTCTAGTTTCAGACTCTCTCTCTCTCTCTCTCTCTCTCTCTCTCTCTCTCTCTCTCTCTCTCTCTCTCTCTCTCTCTCTCTCTCTCTCTCTCTCTCTCTGGCATAAAAAGTTTACCTTGTGTGGATACCAGCACCAGTTTACCTTTTGTGGTTTTACCTTAATTAGATTACGTCCTCTGGTTTACCTTGCGTGTATTCAAAATCTAGTTTTTTCCTCTGGGCTGTTGTGAGCCAGTTACTGCAACAAAAAGAAAAAAAAAAAACTAAATATAATGAAATATGGAGTGTTATTACCGTAGACTGTTATTCATCTGCGTAAAACGCAGGAATGTTTGAAGAGGAAGGTCTCAAGGGAGGGATTGGGTAGGAAAGATAGTGAGGAAGATGCTGAGAAGAAAAATTACAGAAGAAAGACAGTGAAAAAAGGCAGTGGGAAAGACAGTGTTAAGAGTCAGAAAGACAGAATGACATTCACTAAGAAAGAGCGTGAGAGAGCGTGAAAAATTTGACTGTGAAAAATTCAGTGGAAAAGACATTAAGAAAGGCAGTGAAATAACTGGGCAAGAGAGTGAGAATTTATCGGAGAAGAGACAGTGAGAAAGATCATGAGACTGTACGGTGAAGAAGATGGAGTGGGACTGTGAAATAGACAGCGAGAAAGCCAGTGAGAAACACGTGTGAAAGAGACAGCGAGAAAGTATCGGGACGGTGAGAAAGACAGTTGCAAAGACACTGAAAAAGACAGTGAGGCAGACACTGATAAAGACTGTGAGATGGACACTGAGAAAGACAGTGAGGCAGACACTGAGAAAGACAGTGAGGCAGACACTGAGAAAGACAGTGAGGCAGACACTGAGAAATACTGTGAGGCAGACACTGAGAAATACTGTGAGGCAGACACTGAGAAATACAGTGAGGCAGACACTGAGAAAGACTGTGAGGCAGACATTGAGAAAGACCGTGACACCAAACCAGTCGTTTTCATCCCAAAAGAAATAGACAGTTTAGATACAAATGTACTTTCGTGAGGCTGGTGACGAACTATGAGGTTGGAGATTGGACCTTAAGCATGAGAATAGACCTGAATCGTGAGGTTGGTCCTGGAGCATGAGGTAGGACCTGAACCCTAACATCGGGACCTGTGACGTGAGGTTGGACCTGAGTCTAGATAAATAGAGATAGTATAGATAACCCCAGACCTGGTGTGGTTTATGTCAGATGCTTTTGATGAATAGAAATGATTCTCCTGCTGTGCTGGACAGATGGCAGGCATGGAGAAGGCTTCGCTAGATCTGTATCATCTAACCCGCCTGTGAGAACGCTTGGTAACCCTCACGTACACCTTCTATATAGAAGAAAATCGAGACTCGCTTTCAGAAGAATGGCTGATCGAAAGTCAAGCTATGTTGACACTGACTAAACTTAAAACTGAAAATAAACGTAAGGGTTTCGTTATAATGGATCAATGTTTAACGAATTCATTGCGGTGTTTTTTTTTTCAGTCATCAATATGACGTTGATGTTCAAAAGTTCCTGGGATGATTATGGTCACTCTGGGATGGTCTGCCTCAAGGAGCGGGTGAGGGAGAGGATGTCACACATTTAGGATTAAAAGGATAGTCGCAACCACCCTGCAGTTAGCTCCGTCCTAGTGTGGATAGTCGCTCACCGAAATAAGTATCTTAAGTATGTACGTTTATCTGTCTATATATCTATCTGTCTGTTTGTCTGTCTTTAGATAGATAGATAGATGTTCCCGGACTGTCTGCAAGACAGACGTCATCTTCGACGAGGCTGCATCATCGTCTTCGAACGAGAAAAATAGGCACAGCGGTCGTCTCGGTCCGTCGCGCCCCCAGGGAAGCACTGGCAATGTGTCGTCTCCACCATCGCTATGTCTCGGGAAGCCGTGTGTACACGTGCTGGAGAAGTGCGTGACGTACAGAACCTCGAAAGGGGTTGAGCTGCGGCAGGTTCGATCCTGAGGCTAATACTCCAATTAGTCCATGTAAACGACTTACCAGAAGAACTGAACCCATATTTGAGTTTGTTTCCGGATGATGACGAGGTCGCGAACGAAGGCAAATAAAGGAGGATGGAGATTGCATCAACTTACAAGGGGACCTAGACAAACTCCATCGTTGTATGAAATGTCAACTCTCGAGTTGATACAGAATTTGTAACGAGGATGAAACACGGTGAAAGTACTCCTCCATACGATTGTCATCTTGCTGGTATATGAGCTGCAGGAATTGCTCAGTGAGAGGAATGTGGGAGTCGACATTGTACCTAGCCCGTCGCCCGGGTTCCACCGCAGGCGGATTGTTAAAAGAGACAAGGTATCTGCTGGCAGGATGTTCGCAACGTGTGTTAAGCCAGAACTAAAATGTGTTGCTCAAGATGGGTCGTATCCCTCACAAAAAGCATCGAGAAATGATAGAGAAGGTTCAGAGGAAGGCAATGAAAAAAAAAGATTAGAACCAGAAATGAGTGTTCGTAGTTACAATGAGAGGTTAAAAGGCCATGGAATAAAAAAAGAGAGAAGATTGAAGGGAGACTTGCAAAACAGACCTCAACTTAACGCGTCACTCCGACTGTCAGAAGCGGACAGTTCTTCGCAAGAGGCAAAGACAGAACAACCAGAGTCCATAACAAGAAATCAAGCAAGAAACCTGTTCATAAAAGACGTAAAAGGAATGTTTTTGTGGTATGCAAGTAGCGATGGTGGATCATGTGATGGAACTATGAAAAGTTTGGGAGATTGCTTAGGAAGGAGAGAGAGAGAGAGAGAGAGAGAGAGAGAGAGAGAGAGAGAGAGAGAGAGAGAGAGAGAGAGAGAGAGAGAGAGAGAGAGAGAGAGAGAGAGAGAGAGAGAGAGAGAGAGAGAGAGGAAGAGGAGGAGGAGGAGGAGAGGAGGAGATGATTGGCATCAGGGTATATCACACACACACACATATTGATGATAGACTGCTTGACCAGACATTGTGATCTCAGAGGTTACAGATCCCAAGCAACGTTTTACAGTTTTACAGTTCAGGTCCCAGACAGTCGTTAACATAGAGCCATGCATTAGCATATTGACCTTTATTTGCATAATTACTTCAGGAGTTTGTAAATAAGGTGCCAGGGCAATTAAGGGGGCCGAGTTGGACATTTATGGGGTCGTCTGCGGTAAAGCTGAAGCTTGCGACGCTAAGCATGAAGTGACTCACAGATAAGCTTTATAGCTGACGAGCTGGTGATAGAAATCAATTTCAGTATATGCTTATATGTATATATACAAGAATAATGTTTTTTTTAGCTTTCGATTTCCTTATATTTTGGGACACCCGCCATTCCACATCATCTACATTTCCTTTCCTCTTATATATTTGATTACTTGATTCTTTTAAACACCGTTTGGCACCAGAGATGCAGCAGGTATTCATCAACACACACGAGAGACGAAAATTCTCTTAGAATATATCAACTAAGACAAGAACGTATGTGAACTGCGACATACGATGCGTAAAAATTACGGTCGAGATGCCAGATTTCATCAAATACCTTGTACGTTACGCCATCTATAGTCGCTGCTAATGTTTTGGAGGAAGTTGGATGTGGGTGGTGTGGAGGGAGAAATTGGAGGATGTGTTTAGGAGAAAAGGACATCACGCATTGGGGGGTTGGTTAGGTCTGTCCAGTGAGGCCCACGTCCCCGAATATTGACGCGTGGAGGAGTTCTAGTCGAGTTCCCAGCTCTTGGCTGGTCGGGCTGCTCACAGCTGTGGCTTTCAGCTGAGTTTCTAGCTGTCAGCTGCCCGGGCGTTGTCACAGCTGTGGCTCCAGCTGAGTTCCCAGCTGCCGACGGCTGGCCGGACCTGCCACAGCTGTGACACTTTACCACAGCCTAAGAGAGGCGTGATGATTGGTCACATGGTCATATATTCCTCCAACGAGGAGACATGATAATTGGTCAAGCAATGATATCTTCCCCATTATACCAAGAGGTAGATCGGATGATTGGTCTGGAAAGATTATCTTCCCTATTTGTACGAAAAGATAGATTTAGTAATTGGTATGGTGAAGTATCTTCCCCATTTGTACAAAGAGATAGATTTGATAATTGGCCAGGCGAAATTGGTCTGGCGAAATAGCTTCCCAATTTGTACAAAGAGATAGATTTAGTAATTGGTCTGGCAAAATCTCTTCCCCATTTGTACAAAGAGATAGATTAAGTAATTGGTCAGGCGACATTATCTTCCCCATTTGTGCAAATAGACCTAATGATAGGTCAGATATCAAAATCGTCTCTCTAATATGATTTAGATTCAATGACAGGGCTGGACACAACTCTTCCCCACTGACGAAATGTTGCTCTTCAAACGTGACTGGTTATCACTCAACACTCGAGCCACGGAAGGTATAATTCTGTCGTCACTCTGGCGTCACCTATCTGTGACGGTGGCGTCACAAGCCAGTCTAATCTTTCTCTTTTTAAGGAAAAGACTACGAAAGATAGAATAGACATGCTACCGGTATTCTGAGCAAAACTCAAAATATATATTATTTCTCTTGTTATATTTTATGGTCTTAAGAATTGATCATCCTTGTTCAGATATGAAAGAAAAGAGATAGGGAGAAAAAAAAAAGAGAGTTCAGCACATGATGTTATATATCTAATGTGGTTTAAGATGTTCTCAAGTGACATACATAGATGCAGTGATGGGCCATACAATTACATTGAACATCTGAAGAAGGTTTAAATGTCCTTTTTTTTTCAACTGGTGGTTATATCTTAACCTTGATGGCCTTGATGATCCTTTGTTATCAACCAACCAACCAAGATATTATCTTCAATTGGTTGAAAGTAACGATATCCAATAAGATAACAAGAAATATTTATCTATCTGGGATAACTTCACTGTATCCTTGTTATTGTGCCAAAAACAATAGACTCTCGTACCCACGAGCACTTCGTGGTATAGTGATTAGAATTCCCGACTATAAAGAATACACGTGTCCGACCGGGGTCGTGCCCATATGGGTTCGAATCCTTGGCGACACTTCTAGCCCGAGGTTTACCCAGCTGTTCATCTTCCGATCAATGATGGTCGATTTACTAGGTGCCAGGTTATACATGACAACTAGAGACTGAGTGTGGCCTTTGTTGTCTTTTCCTAGCGCTACCTCGCGCACATGCGGGGGGGAGGGGGTTGTTATTTCATGTGTGGCGGGGTGGCGATGGGAATGAATAAGGGCAGACAGTATGAATCATGTACATGTGTATACATGTGTATGTCTGTGTGTGTATATATATATGTATACGTTGAGATGTATAAGTATGTATATGTGCGTGTGTGGACGTGTATGTATATACATGTGTGTGTGGGTGGGTTGGGCCATTCTTTCGTCTGTTTCCTTGCGCTACCTCGCTAACGCGGGAGACAGCGACAAAGTAAGATAATGTAAATATATATATATATATATATATATATATATATATATATATATATATATATATATATATATATATATATATATATATATATATATATATATATATATATATATATATATATGTATTGCAATAAAGTCAGTGATGCCCGTGCTCTAATATATGCTGGTAACCACGAATGAGAAATGCAATACGATAAGTTCCAAGTGCACTTTCGTGTTTTGCATCATCAGTGGAGGCTGGGAATAATACAGAGTGGTTTCCGTTCACATGCGTGTGGCTCCTGGTCGCCGGATCTGGCACCTCGTATGAGCATTATATTCAGTGAGGCAGAGGAAGACAACATCATCTCCCTGAAGTCCGGACAGTGGCAGCATGTAGACGGTGGCTGGTCCTACAAGTAAACATGGCACATAACAGAGGTGCAGATATAGCGGGGGAGGACATGAGGTTCAGCTTGAATTTGTGATCATCCAGAAGACTCACATAGTCTGTGCACACACACACACACACCTTCCTCACCAGTGCACTCCACTCGTGTGAATCTTCGTCATCAGAGGGAGGAACACCCATAGTTGTCATTTTAGAAACCCAGTACAAAACGGTAGGCATAAACTCTCCACTGCTTTCCAAGATGTAGTGCCATATCACTCTATTCTTCCTCGTTATACAAGCCAGCTGCCAGTCGCAGAAACCTGGTGACAGACGAATCTTCCCCCCCTCTGTGGCTTCCTGCACCAATAGCTTCTTCTTGCTTGAGGACTGGTCGTGTTGCTCTACTAGCTCTCTCCATCATTTCTAGTGTCTCCTGAAGATGTGATACACAAGAGTGTATCTCGTGACTTATCGTGTTTCACTTTCCCTCGTGGTTATCTCTTTTATCTGTCCCTCCCATATATTGTCCTCCTGCAGATAACCTCGCTATAGACTTTTAGGTTCTGTCATCTGTCCTTCACAAAGTTTTGTTCTCCAGTTGATAACCTCGTCAAAGAACCATCAGGTCTTCTGTTGTCTGTCCTTCCCATGGACTGTCCTCCAGCAGACAACCTCGCCATATACCATCAGGTCTCCTGTTATCTGTCCTTCCCGCGTACTCCAGCGAATTTAAAACGTCCAGGAAATGAGTTTATGCCATGGAAGATCATACTGGGATTTATATATATATATATATATATATTTTTACATATGCCAGCGTGTCCAACAAACAGGGTCTGTGGGCCTCATGCTGTGCAGTTGGTTTCAGGCTTAATAAGAGGCCAGGCTCAGGGTTGGCTGTAAATTAAAGTAGGTTACATAGGCTGCTGGTGGGAGGAGGAGGAGGAGGAGAGGGGATCACTCTCATCCTTAACCTCTCTCTCTCTCTCTCTCTCTCTCTCTCTCTCTCTCTCTCTCTCTCTCTCTCTCTCTCTCTCTCTCTCTCTCTCTCTCTCTCTCTCTGTGAAGCAGTATCTCCCCTTGCTTTATCATACCCCATGTACGACCTTTGGTGACCCCTTGCATCTGATGGTACGACCCATGAGCACGACTGTACGACCCTTCGGCATGATGGTGTAACACGGGTCAGGTTCATTTGACACACTACCGTAACCAGAGGGTCATACCGTCGTGTTCAAGGGTTGTACCGTCGTGTTCAAGGACTGTACCGTCGTGTTGAAGGGTCCTACAGACGTGTTCAAGGATCGTACCGTCATGTTCAAGGGTCCTACCGTCGCGTTCAAGGATCGTGCCGTCATGTTCAAGGGTCCTACCGTCGTGCTCAAGGATCGTACCGTCGTGTTCAAGGATCGTCCCCTCGCACTCAGGGGCGTCGTGCCGTAGCGCCTACATATACATGTTTACCAAATGGCGTCCTAGCTTCGTCTCTTCGATGTATATCAACTGACTTATATTTCTCTCTTGTGTCTCCCCTGATGATGTGATTATTACACGAAAGTGCACTTGGGAACTTTTCGTGTTTCATTTTCCCCGTGGACTCATAGGAATACCGAGTGTGTATCCTATTGCCACATCAACATTCAGCCCAGGAGACGGTGTTGCGTTCGTGATGAAGACATTACAACCCACATCCAACCCAGGCGACGAGCCACGCTCGCCAGGCAGTCGCTCCTCGTAGGTAAGTGTGTAGGGTGATAGATCCTCGTTGATCTCCGTTGCCACCTGAAGAAGGGAGGGGAGGTAGCACCTCCTCTCGCCCTTCGTCTACAGTATTGCTCAAGATGTTTCCTTTGTCTCTGTAGTTCTTTGTACCTACAGTGGTTAAGTTAAAGTTCTTCTTTCGGGTTGAGATTATATATATATATATATATATATATATATATATATATATATATATATATATATATATATATATATATATATATATATATATATACATGCAGATGTGTATGTTTCTTGATGCACTAGCTTGTAAGGTGGCAATAAAATCAGCCATCACCATTTCATACACTTTATTACAAAAATCTACAAATTATTTACAATAATTAGGATATAACATATGAATGTATATACATTATACACATTTTCTATGAGTACATTGATTCTTTTTAATTTGATCCCATCAATTTCCTGACCGTTTTTTGGCAAAATTCACTTTTAATAACACTTTGGTGCCAGAATACCTTAAGATGATCATTTTTCTCTTCGATTATATATATATATTTCTTTTTTTTTTGATAAGTGCTCAAAAATTTCCTTATCTATTTGAGATTATAATGTTTTTTTTATACATTGCATTATATTTATCAAAAACGAATACTTTTGTGATATAAATATTGGCTTCAGTTCACATTTTTTTAATTGGAATTCTCAAGGTATAAAAATACATAGTCTTTCTGTTTATATATATATATATATATATATATATATATATATATATATATATATATATATATATATATATATATATATATATATATATATATATATATATATATACATGAGTGAATAAATCCCCGAAACTGAAATAGCTATAATCTTTTCTCCCCAATAATAATAATAATGATTATATATATATATATATATATATATATATATATATATATATATATATATATATATATATATATATATATATATATATATATATATATATATATATATATACTTACACCAATATATGCCATAGTTTTCTTATTATTATATCTTGTGACATGTTATTCGTTCTATACATATCTCACAATATACAGATGAAATGCAAATATAGTATCATAGTGAGAGTATGACTCTCTCTCTCTCTCTCTCTCTCTCTCTCTCTCTCTCTCTCTCTCTCTCTCTCTCTCTCTCTCTCTCTCTCTCTCAACGTTTAATTCAACAAGATTTTAAAAATATATTTGATACACTCATACAAAACACTTATCATACATAGGATATACAGTGCTATACACAAGTCTGCCCTCAATATAACGACGCCAGACACACTTGCCTACTGCCACCTGTTCTTACGAATCAAGATCTTTTCTTTTTTTTTGGCAGGGGGGGGGGGCCGGCTGGGGTCATGTACTGCACTTTTTTTTTTGTGGGGGTCATAAACTTTAGTTACATTATCTCTGGGTCATGAGCTATTGTTTTATATTTTTGAGGGATCAGGATCTGTAGCGATCCTCTTTTTGGGGGGAGGTGAGGACGGGAGGACTGTCGTAAACTGTGGCAATGCCTTTTTTTATTTGGGGTCAAAAACTGAAACGATACTTTTTTTTTTCCTTTTTTTTGGCGGGGCGGAGGAGGGGAAGGTTGGCTTGGTTTTGAAAAAATGCTCGTAATGATAGACTCTTTTTCAGTGACTGTTAACTATTATTATTTCGAGAACTGTAACCCATTCTGATTTCAGAAAACGATGAATATGCTTGTTATGTTTTTTGTAAACTCTCTCTCTCTCTCTCTCTCTCTCTCTCTCTCTCTCTCTCTCTCTCTCTCTCTCTCTCTCTCTCTCTCTCCTCCGCTGCTGTTGGCCTCTGCACCATTCATAATGAAGTGTCGTATTATTACTTCTTCATATATATATATATATATATATATATATATATATATATATATATATATATTGTCTCTTCTCCCTAGTCATGACCATCATCATTACTCGTGTAATATCTACCAAACAAGACTGAACATCAAGATACATCACCTCCTCTCACTCACCATCGTACACTTAACCATTGTTTACTCTAACCAATTACTTCTCTCAGAGATACGCTCCTGCCCTGCTCGGCACATGACCCTTATCTCATTATGCAAGAGGCATTCTAAGTCGTCCCATCTCGTGTGAGAATTAGGTCAACTACTTAGATCAAGTGACGTATCCACTCACATTATCATGAGTGTACCTAGACTTGTCTTACACTCGTATCTTACACAATAGAAAGTAATTGTTTAAGCTAATCATTTTCTTTCTTTCTTTACTGATTACTTTTGATATTAAGAAAATTGAAAAAAGTATAAAAGATATGCAATAATTCATCAAAAAAGAAATGATTCTGAGTATTTAGTAATGAGGAATCTTACATAGTTTTTTGAACAGTTGTCTTATGAATGGGAATTACCTTGAATATCAGAGTAATTACCTTGAATATCAGAGTAATTACCTTGAATATCAGAGTAATTACCTTGAATATCAGAGTAATTACCTTGAATATCAGAGTAATTAGAAACCTTCTTACATAGATTTCTAAACAGGTGTCTTATGAAAAGTCAATTACTTTCATATTTCTTAAGGACATGGCATTATGTAATCATGGGTCATAGGCCTAGTGAGAGTATATGTATATATGACCTTAAAGATAACTTTAGGAAGAATAGATATCTAAGATACCCAGCTGGTGGTCATCACTTGATTATTGACCACCTGAATGACTCGGCATCAACCATCCTTCGAAGGAATGAGGAAGTCCAGATGAGCAGCGAGAGCATACGAGGTCTTCAGATTATAATGTACTCCTGAAGATGGCTGTTCAAGTTCGTGTTTGGTCTCCTATTGGTCGTTGTATAACTTGACCTTAGTGACCTGAATTCCTATTGGCAAACAGCAGGATCGAGACACACAAAAAACCAAGCAACCTTACGGAAACTGAGACGATTGATTGTAATTGAATATTACAAGCTTTTCATTCATTTTGTTCTTTTCTGTAGGTATAAGTAAGTCATCTAATGTTGTAAATTCATTTACAGTAGTCGTATTCAACGCGCCTTTAAGAATACTTTCGTTCACGTGGCACTAAATAAGAAAATGTCTAATGTAGCATTGAATGAAATATGTATTATGACATTCCTATACGAGAATACGTAATATGGTATTTCATTATATACATAATACAGTATTTCTTAAAGGAAACACACTAAAGTTGTACTTCTGTAGGAAAATACATGATAGGATTTTTTTTTCTAGGAAATTACATGACATAGCATTCCTTTAAGAAAAGTACATTGCAGCATTTCTATCAGGAACTACATTGCACATTTAGCATTTCCTTAAGGTTTCATAGAATCACATAAAGAACAGTAAAACTAGGTTATACATCGAGGAATATATATATATATATATATATATATATATATATATATATATATATATATATATATATATATATATATATATATATATAATCCATTTAAGAACAACCTATTCAAATCTATTCTTTTCACAAAATCCCATTACGTGAAATAAGATGTACCAAACAAATCCCAGACACAATACATTGGAATAATTACAATGAACAAGAACATAATCTATTGAACAACAGAACACTGGATAATCAGATTAATTCAAGAAATATATATAGTTAAAGCAATGTGATTTACACAGATCAAAAAACATCGACATATACATCTGAATGCAAGACCTAAAAAAAAAATCTATTTCAATGGTGTAGAAAAAATAAATCATATATCTATACGTAAGACTCAACCAAAAGATATTATGTTTGGTAAAAAAAGAATAAATCCCATATATCTAATATACTTTAAAAGGGTATATAAAGAATAAATTCCACATTTCAGTCTGCAAGACGACCCCAGAAAAAAAAATGATAATACCGTACAGTAGTTGAAAGAATAAATCTTCTATATGTTCATACAGGAAGAAAGCGAACCGCTTCGAACCGGGTTCTGGTCAAGAGGGAGTCAAAGTTCCGGCACACAATGCCCCAGCTGGCAGGGGTAACCCGCTACACACCCATGTAAACACAAGGGACGGGCTTGAAGCCCTCCAGGCTCCACTGACTCTCTCTCTCTCTCTCTCTCTCTCTCTCTCTCTCTCTCTGCTGATGTCTAACTATATGTTTGTGTGTGTGTGTGTGTGTGTGTGTGTGTGTGTGTGTGTCCGTCTGTCTGTCTCGAGAGGGGCTCACAGCATTATAGGTCGAGATGGACCGTCTGATTCTCAGCTATGTCCTCTGCGGAGTGTTGAGACAGAGGGAGAGATGGAGAGAATCCAAGGACCCTTGGCCATCTATATACGCCAGGGGTCGTGCTCTAAGGTCGTACCATCGTGCACAAAGGGCGTATCGTCGCCACTCCAACACAGAGACAATGGAGCCAAGAGGAAGCGACAGACCTCCGGCGCTGTCACAACGGGAAGGGAAACCTGACACTCGAGTCAATAAACTCCGTCATTCTCTTTATGCCAGGAGTTGCGCTTCTGGCCCCACACTCGGCCGCCAATCACAGCCGTCTTCTCTGGCATGTGTTTACCTCTCACAAGTCACGAGCCAATCACGGACCTTCTTACAACCACCGCCGCCCCTTCCAGCTGTGAGCAATGAACGCAGACCACGTATAAAAAAAAGATGTATCACATTGATTCTGTATTAACAACCATTTGGATCGTAGAAGTACAACCTTTTACTCTGATTACTCAGTCCCTTTTTCAGAGCTTCATAAAACACACAACTCGTTCTGATAAACCTGGATTCAAACAGACATAAAGGTGTTTGTACACATTGTCCTGTCTGACAAGCATTTGATCCTAAAAATATATGAGTTTACATGAAGATCATTTCAACATTTCTCATTATTCAGTATAGTGTCTGTAACTACATCTCCTAGAAACATCTGAGAAGCAAAATTGAATAAATAGATAAATGTAAAAAAATGTAAATTACAGTTTTCATTATTCACTCATTTATCACAAGTTTAAACAAAATTTCTGATGTGTACCTTTTCACATTTTGATAAATCAAATATAGTTTACATTTCATTAACAGATGTGGCATCATATTACATTATTTCAACATATGATCAGTTGATTGCTCAGTTAATCAAACACGTACCAGATAATTTTGTTAACAATACATAATTTATTATTGATAACTACTCAAGGAGTGATTTACACTTGCATGTCATAGTATAAAACTACAGGGAGCAGGTGTGGAGCTGAGACACACTCATATATTAGGTTACAGGCACCAAGTGTGGAGCTAAGATGCAGTCATACGGGTACAGGTAGCAGGTGTGGAGCTTACGTACAGTCATACATAAGGTTGCATGGAACAGGTGTAGACAGGTGTCATATATAAGGCTACAGGGAGCAGCAGGTGTGTACCTTAGCTGCTGTCAAGGCTACAGGAAACAGATGTTTAGATATTCATCTCCGCGTTCTTTCTTGTCAGAGAGAGAGAGAGAGAGAGAGAGAGAGAGAGAGAGAGAGAGAGAGAGAGAGAGAGAGAGAGAGAGAGAGAGAGAGAGACAGACAGACAGACAGACAGACAGAGAGATCATAAACAGGAGGATAAAGGGAAGGAGATTAGAACTAGGAGAGAAGTAATTCACTTTGGACTAGGAAGAAAAGAAATAAAGGAAAGTTGAAAAAGGACCCGAAGAGAAGAACAAAGAGAAAAAATTTAGTAAATAAAACGAAGACGAGGAAAGGATAAGAACAGAGAAGAATTTATAAAAAAGAATAAATTTTTTGTGCTACTTAATCTCCGTTGTGCTAAGGACTTTTTATTTTTCATAGTATTACCCAGCCAATGTCTTCGACCCTTTCTTTTCCCAGGGGAGCCTCGAACGCTTCCAAATGCCTTGAAGCAAGTCTAGCAGAAACTTTGTGTCGCCCTCCAACATCCTCCCAATAATTTACGAGGGTTACTAGAGTGTAAATCATCTGTAAATGACTCACGAAGTTCCTGTGTAAATCGTGATTTATACATAGTACTGTATCTTCCCCCCACCCCCACCCCCAATTTACAACCGTAATTCCTCAGTGTTGCAAAACACTGTAAGAAACTTTATATCAATAGTAGAATCCATGAAAGGACATTTAATACTCCTTGTTTACAAGATGATATCTGTTATCGTTATCTTAAAAGATAACAAGATGAGCCTTTTACCTTTCCAACCACAAGGAGGAGAGGCCCTGGGGTGGTATATCTGGGGTGTCATATATGGGTGTATTTAAGGTGTTATCTGTCAGGTATCTAAGGTGTTATCTATGGATGTATCTGTGATGTTATCTGTAAGGTATCTGAGGTGTTATCTGTGTGGTCTGAGGTGTTTTCTATGATGTATCTGTGGTGTTATCTGTAAGGTATTTGAGGTGTTTTCTATGGGGTATCTAAGGCGTTATCTTTGAGGTATCTGAGGTGTTATCTTTGAGATGTCTAAGGCGTTATCTTTGAGGTATCTGAGGTGTTATCTGTGTGGTCTGAGGTGTTTTCTATGATGTATCTGTGGTGTTATCTGTAAGGTATTTGAGGTGTTTTCTATGGGGTATCTAAGGCGTTATCTTTGAGGTATCTGAGGTGTTATCTTTGAGATGTCTAAGGCGTTATCTTTGAGGTATCTGAGGTGTTATCTTTGTAGATATATGAGGTGTTATCTGTGTAGGGACTGAAGTGTTATATGTGTGGCATCCACAATGCTAAATTACCTCGCTGAGGTCTCGAAACCCCAATCAGGTCTCGAGTTACCCGTCAGAGGGTCTCTAAGCACCCATCAGGTCTCAAAGTTCTCGTCAGGTCTCGGTGTGCTCGTAAGAAGTTTTGATACACTCGTCAGGAAGGTCTCGAGGCACCCGTCACAGGCCTCTGGGTAACCTCCGGGAGGTCTCGAAACACCCGTCACATTTTTGACATACCCGTCAGTAAGGTCTCGCAGTACCGACCAGGATGTGATGTACACCCTTCAGGAGGTCTCGAAGTATCTGCTAGGTCTCGCAGTGCCCATCAAGAGATTTCGAAGTGCCTGTCAGGTCTCGAGGTACATCCGACAGGGTATCCCGATGTACGTACCAGGTCTCGCGGTACCTGAAAGGGGTCTCAAAACACCTACCAGGTCTCAAGATAGATACCCAGAGGTCTCACGGTGCCCGTCTGGAGGTCTCGAAGCAATTGCCAGGTCTCGAAATAACCGTCAGGAAATCTCGATGTACCCGGTTTTGGCTATAGGGTACCCATTTGGAGGTCTCGTCGCACCCGTTTCGATGTTTCGTATTTCCATTGAGGTCTCGAAGTATATCCTAGAGACCTCTTAGGTCTCGAGACACACCGCCAGTCAGTAGGTCTCGCGATACATACGATATATATATATATATATATATATATATATATATATATATATATATATATATATATATATCATCCAACAGGAAGAATAGGTGGAAGGCAAGTGGGGTTAAGTCGGTCAGACGGTCTCGAGCAAGCCGTTGCTACCGAGAGAGAGAGAGAGAGAGAGAGAGAGAGAGAGAGAGAGAGAGAGAGAGAGAGAGAGAGAGCGAGACCCCCGCCAGGCCTTATAGTAGTGTGTTCTTCATGTTAATTGCGAGACCCCCCTAGTGTACAGAGCTCCTCGCTGCTTATCGCTTAACTAGCTGCATACCTAGCATAGGGGCGTATATATAGGAGGGGGGGGGGGGGTCAGGCCGGAGCCCACAGCCCCTCTCTCTCTCTCTCTCTCTCTCTCTCTCTCTCTCTCTCTCTCTCTCTCTCTCTCTCTCTCTCTCTCTCTCTCTCTCTCTCTCATATCCCGCCCCGTACGGATACATAGGTATACACGGACGGTCCCTCTTCTCTTCTTTACTTTTTATTTTTTGCGTGTGTTTCTTTTTTTTATATAAGTGTAAGTAACTATAGAGTGTACGAGGGGGGGGTCAAGAGCGAGCGCAGGTACCCCTGGCTTATGCTCCCGGCCCGTTCCTTAACCCGCCCACCGCTACCCTAACACCGCCATATATATATATATATATATATATATATATATATATATATATATATATATATATATATATATATATATATATATATATATAAAGGCTTAGCATCTGGCCTGCAAGTCGTTGAGCTTAACGACAGTGCCATGCAGAGATGTGGCGTTTAACGATCGTTAGGGAAATACCCCGTGCTGCTCTGACCAGGGTGGGGTTTACCTCGCCGACGCAGAGCAGAAAAAAAAGAAATAATATTGATTCCGAATGTAAGGTTTTTTCGCGCGACGCTGGGCGTGCAGACCTAACCCATCTACATCTTATTACCAGCTCCTCACCTTGTCGTGGCGTGGGGGAGGTGGTGGTTAGCGATTGTGGTGGTTGTGGTCGTCGTAGTAGTAGTAGTGTTACTGGTAGTTGTGCTGGTTGTGCTGGTTGTAGTGGTAAGGGGTAGTAGTGCTAGTGATGAGGGTGATGCTGGTATGTTGTGATTGTGGTAGTAGTAGTAGTTTAGTAGTGCTATTGGCGAGGGTGATAGTGGTAGTTGTGGTAGTTCTAGTGGCAATAGTGAGAATGGTGGTGGTGTTCGTGGCTGGTGGTGCAGGGGTAGTAGTGATGAGAGTGGTACGTGGCAAAGACCATGCAATAACTCACCTTAAGGGACAGAGGTAATGGTTCATGTAGTGTTGTGAGGGATCATGTGAAATTGGGTGGCACTGTGGTATGAAACACCCACTCCCCTCCCTCCGTCCGTTCACACACACACACACACACACACACACACACACACTACATACCATGGCATCACGTGTTGCTGGCTTCTCCCATAACCCCCCCATATCCATTATGGGAGCCTCCATACACTCTCGTCACCACACCAGCTATAAGATCCAGTGGCTCTACGAAGAGAAAAGAATTCAGTTCCTTTATGAAGGCTAGATCTCTCTCTCTCTCTCTCTCTCTCTCTCTCTCTCTCTCTCTCTCTCTCTCTCTCTCCCGCGATGCTTCTCGCTCGACACACATGCTCCTCTCCACCCAGGGCCCCCACCGCCCGCACCCAGCGGCCCCGTAAATACGGCATAGCGAGGTTGAAATCGCCGTCCAATTTAAGGCCTTGCGCCCCTGGCGACGTCTTTCAGGGTAGCGAGTTCGAGCGGTGGGGGCCACCGCCCTAGCTCGGTCCCTCGGCCCAGTTGGGGAGGACCCCCCCATACCAGCTGTGTCAACCCAGAGGGGTCTCTGAGGGGGTCTTTCCTCTCAGCTATGTCAACTTAGAGGGTCTCTGAGGGTTCTCTCCTCAGCTATGTCAACTTAGAGGGGTCTCTGAGGGCCTTCCTCATCTCAGCAGTGTTAACCTAGAGGGTCTCTGAGGGTTCTCTCCTCAGCTATGTCAAGTCGAGGGGGTCTCTGAGAGCCCTCTCCTCACAGCTATGTCAACGTAGATGGTCTCTAAGGGCCCTCTCCTCACAGCTATGTCAACGTAGATGGTCTCTAAGGGCCCTCTCCTCACAGCTATGTCAACGTAGATGGTCTCTGAGGGCCCTCTCCTCAGCTATGTGAACCTACATGGTCTCTGAGGGTTCTGGTCTCTCAGTTGTATCAACCTTGAGGGTCTTCTGAGTATTCACAGGCTTAGAAGAGTTTCAAGATCACATGTGCACCATGAGGGGAAGATTCAATACTACAGTGTAGAAGCGAGTGGGATTTTAGTGCCCGAGATAAAATAAGTTGCCATGAGGACGACTCGATTCACCGTAACTCCGTTGATAACGACGGTAAGAGGACTCGAACATAATGATACGACGCTCGCCAACAGTACTACCCTTGGGTATGATGGTATACGTCCACCGAGGAAGTATAAGGGCGTAGGGGACCCATATCCCACTCTGATCCTTGGTCACTATCATACCTACATCCATACCACCACCACCGCCGCCACCCCTCTCTCTCTCTCTCTCTCTCTCTCTCTCTCTCTCTCTCTCTCTCTCTCTCTCTCTCTCTCTCTCTCTCTCTCTCTCTCTCTCTCTCCCTTACCCAGGGGGAGGGCGCGGGTCTCGGGGCGATGCATACGTATGTCTGTTAATGCAGATGTCTGACATGTGAGCATCGAGCGAGCTCTCCCGAGCTGCGTTCAGTCCCTCCTCTCCCTCCTCTCCTCCTGACTTCGAACTCGAATCTTTTGTTTAAAAGAGAATAAATAAAAAAAGCCTTTGAACAATTCTAAGCTTCAGACTTTTTCTTCTTTTTCTCGTTATCTTGATTATGTATCTTCTCGTTCTTCACCCGTTCATCGTAACAGAAACATGACTGAGACATGTCTTTTTTTTACGTCTTTTCATGACCTATAGATAGATTTATGCATCTAACTATATCATACAATAGTAACTGTATCTCTGTGGATAAAAACCCATACAATATTCAATTTTCCTTTTCTCTCTTTCTTTCAGGATCTTCACTCTTCTTTCCCTCATTTTGTTCAATATCTACCATGTATCTATGAATACTTTCCCATTCATATCTTTGAATATCTATAGATGAAATTTCTTTTGGGGGAAAAATCTCTTCTCCACATTCACCATTTTGAAACGAGAGATGATTTTGATTCTTTTGAGTTGTTCGTTGCCACATCGACCACAGCTTAACCGAGTAGCTTATCTTACCTGTGGCCGCTTGTGACCTCATGCATCCTAGTCTGTGACCCTTAACGGTCGAGGTCAAAGGTCACAGCATTAGCCATACCAGAGAGTCGTACCGTCGTGCTCAAGGATCGTAACGTCGTGTTCAGGGGGTCGTACCGTCGTGCTCAATAGGGTTAATGGGGTACCGAGGACCTCATCATAGGATACGCCAGTCATTAACTACCAGACTACATATGATAGTGTACCGTGCGACCAACCAACCATCCAGACAGGGCATCCAGCCAGCCCAACAGGCCTGGTCGTTCCATACGGGACGACCAGACCTTGGCCAGCTCGACCTGATGGTGGTACCATAAGGTGCTGGGGAGGCGGGGGGCGCTCCCAACCAACTGAGTCATATGGTACCTCACTCTGTCAACACTAGACAGCCATTAAGTCACTCCCTAGATGGACTGGGAACAGGTCAGTACTCTCCATAAAGTGGCTGGTCATATGGTCACATTGAGGTTATATTATCAGCCGGGGATGTGGAGGCCCAGTCCCGACCATCACTTGCTATTAGCAGATGTCCAAGTGGATGACTTGCTCGGCGACACTCCTCCAAGATGTCCACTTGGGACGTCTGCCATAGGAGCAAATGATGGGTCTGCTGTGTGGGGAGGAGGGGAGGCACCTCGACCTCCATATAGAAGACTGGTGATGTATCTCACTATGGCCATACCACCAGGCAATACCGGCCTGGTCCCTGCCACTATCCCAGGTATTTTGACCTTCAGCCACTCCCTAGTACTATTCCACCACTCCCTTTCGTCCTTGTCTACCACTCCCTACTACTATTCTACCACCACCCCCTTTTGATCCTTGTCTACCGCTTACCCTGGTACCACTCTACCAATGAGCCAGGTAGTAGTGTGGGGAAGATA
Organism: Panulirus ornatus; assembly: GCF_036320965.1. Classification (NCBI taxonomy): domain Eukaryota; kingdom Metazoa; phylum Arthropoda; class Malacostraca; order Decapoda; family Palinuridae; genus Panulirus; species Panulirus ornatus. The sequence goes on along the minus strand of NC_092252.1, from coordinate 16,191,790 downwards.
CTGTCCAGCTGTGGCATGTCGTCTACCACTATTACCAACAGTCACTGACCTCAACAAACACACAGACACACACACCACAATCTCGTATTATAAGAAGGGAATTAATTTTCTCAGAACTAAGGGCCTCTATGCCCAGTCCCGGAGGCTGACGAAGGTAAAAGAGACGCCTGAAATCCCTAAAAGTCTTATTGTCGTCCTCGATTTCGTCAGCGAAGTCTGAGTAATCCAATGGTGTTTTGTGGACTGGATATTTCAATCAAGATGTCTCCCAACTTGCAAAAGAAAAATGTTGAGTAACGAATATATTCTTGTAACAAGTCTTCAATAATCCTGTAGCTAACACCCCCCACTCTCCTCCTCCTCCCCTCCTTTATATGAACTTGTAGCCCGTCCTGCCATGCAGCTGTAGCTGGCCCATCTATCCCCCCTACACCCCCACACAACACCCACCAGTACCTGAGGTTGTAGCCGACCAATGGTGGTTCCCGCAGCGACAACTGCAACCCGAGGGAGGGAGGAGGAGGGGAAGGGAGGGAGGGAGACGCAATTGCCTCCTGCCTGAATGGCGAGTGTCGGAATTTAGGCCCCGCGTGTGAGGAGTGTAAGCTGTCGAAGCTTCGATCCGCTTTCGTGGCAAATGCTTTGCTCGAGGCCCCACGTACCCACCTACTGCCAAGTCCTCTCTGGAGATTAAGAGCACCTTCGTGAGAGAAAGCCACAAGGTAGACATGGAAAGCAGAGAGAAGACACGAGTGTAACTGCAGGAGTGATGAAAAAAAAAAATAGAAGCGCTCGGCAACTGCTGAGTCTTCAACCTATAATCATGGGCAACCAACTCCGCCTGCCCGAAGACTGCCTCTCCTCCAGCTTGAATTTACACCTAAGTCAATACGCGTCTCCCTAACATTACTGGAACGCTGGAGAGGATGCATACGCTCCCTTACGACTGTATGGTGACGTGCCATCGATATCATGTGAACGTGATGTGTTAAACGAGAGTAAAACTATGGACGGAGTCTTGTAAAGAGCGCCTTGAGACCGAAGATGCCCGAGGTGGATCGCCAATGTACGAAACGCAATACAACCCAGCCAATACCACCTCCAACCCCCGGACATTGACGTGATTCACAGGGTAAGGGAGACCATTATCATCTACCCCCAGAGAGAGATATATACGTGGTTACAAGCCCTAGACATTGGGGGAGCGGGATGTGATACACATAACAGTCAGGCAAGTAAGAATGGCTTACATGGACGGGAGAATGAAGAGAGGTTTTTAGCCTTCTTGTCTTTGTACAGAGGCGGTTCTCGCCCGCAAGACAGTGGGGGTAACCAATGAGCTGCGCGCGCATGGTTTCCGCACCTCTGACAACCAAACAAGTGATTAGCGGAGATGCCAGTACAGTCTGCTTCGTTATCTTTTTCCTCGTTTTCTTTTCTTTTTTTTTGGGGGGCGTTCGTGGGAAATTCTTTGAGATCCGTCGAGCGACGAACAGATGAAGAAGTCGTCGGCAATCTCCACTCACCACACTCCACTGGTGACGTCACTGCACGAATGGTCATGGCGTCACTACACGAATGAGGATCGTCGAAGTCTATGTCGTCCGTGACGTCACACCAGCATATATATATATATATATATATATATATATATATATATATATATATATATATATATATATATATATATATATTCTCTACCCATTCGTGTACACATCCAGGACCTCACTGTAGACAACTGATTACATACGAGATCTACCTTGTAGAAATGTGTACACACACACGCACACACTACTTCTGGCGTCACATAAGCCGTGTATACACACGCACACGTACACACGTAATCAGTGACGTGGCGGTGCACGTACGTACGTCCGTCCCTCGCTATCACGCACTGCGCAGCGCACCAGGACGGATTGTGTGTATTTTGGGTGGGTGCGGCTGCGTGGAGGGCGGGCGAGGCGAGGTGAGGTGCTCCCCAGGAGGCCGCGCGGGCACGCCTGCTTCGAAGAGCCCGTGGGCGTGGCGGGCGTGGGAGCCGACGCCCATAACAATATCACAGGCCAGGCGGGCGGGCGGGCGGGCGTCGACGACGGCCGAGGCAACGGCCGGTCCCCTCCGCCACCCACCTCCCTCCTCCTCCTCCTTCACCGACACGTATTTTTGGCTTCGCGTGAGGCTGAGGGAGCTGCCAGCCAGCCTCATGAGTTCATGTACATCTTCTCACATTTTGAGACCTGTTTGTGCACCGTCTGGAGCCGCTCGTTCAGGATCTTCACAGACTTGTCTGGGATGGGAGGCAGGTAATCCTGCAGGTCTGGCTCGTGTCTGCGAAACATCTTCCGCAGCCGCTGCCCCACGTCCCGGCTGGCCACAAGCTGTCGCACCCGCTCCACCGTCGACCGCCGGAAGACGCAGAGCGCCTGCAGCAGCGAGGCATGGAAGGTCTCGTACTTGTCGAGGAGCCGGTAGCCGTGCAGGAGGCCGGACTCGTTGTCCAGGAAGACGAGGAGGCCAGAGGTGGCGTGTCGAGCCAGGTTGTGGGCTGGAGCCTCCATCATGCTGGGGTTCCACTGCATGTTGTACAGGTTGTTGACCACGCGGTCCAGGTTGGCAGTTAGGTAGTCGAAAATTATGAGGTCGGACCACTGGGCCAACTCGGCCAGCGCGGCCAAGTCTCGTGGGTCTCGCTCCTCCACGTCCAGCGGATGCAGACGTCGGCGGGAGGACCTGAGAGGCGCGGGAATGAAGGCAGGCGCCAGGCCTTCCACGTACCGGGTCATCACGACGGGTCGCTCCTCCGCCCACTGCGCCAGGGCTAGCTGGCTCCCCACGCCCGCCCACTGCCACGCCCCCGCCCGCACCACGCCCAGGGCCGAGGGCGGCACGTTCGTTAGCCCCAGGAGTCGGCTCAGGTAGAAGCTGAAGATCTCGCCCTGGATCTGGTCATAGTTCTGGCGGTAGCGGCAGCAGGACTGCGTTCCGTTCTCAAAGGTCAGGAGACGGTTCTGCATGCGACCACACCCCTCCTGCAGCCGCACCACTGGCTGACGACGGATGAACTTCCTCCAGGCGTCGAGCTCGTGGTCTGGGAAGCCTGGGGGCAGCGCTGCCTCTACTGCGGCGCCCCAGTAGACCTCGTCCACCAGCAGCGCCGCCCCTTCCTCTACGTCTGGAGCGTCGCGTTCTGGTCCCGCCCACCCGCTGCTGTTAGCTGCCGTAGCGCCGCCGCCGCCGGGTGGCACGCTGCTGGAGGTGGCACTGCTGCTGGCGGCGGCAGGCGGGGCCCACGTGTGTAACGGAGCTGAGAGGCCATGGCCGCTCTCCCCGACGATGCTGGCCCCTTCCACCGCCTCCTCCGCCTTCTGCTGCTGCTGTTGTTGTTGTTGCTGCTGCTGCTGCTGGGGAAGAGCGAGGGGCGGCGTGGACAGCACCAGGGGCAAGGTGACACCGACGGCGACGCCTAGCAGGAAGGCGACGGTGGCAGCGGCGAGGCATACGAGGCGGGAGGCTCTCGAGGGGAGCGGTGGGGAGGGCAGCGGGATGCTGAGGGAGCCGGTCTCCACCTTCATGTTGTCGCCCCGGCCACGGAACACCAGCCCCTCCACCATCACCCAGACCCACCTCACTGCGCCACCATCACACGCGCCTCACCACCTGCAGGAGACAGACAGACACACGTAAATAAGATAGGACATTACCCACCACACCCACACGATGGCTCGAACTCACCTCCTGCATGAGTTGCGGTGACTAGAATGTTTCTAGCCCACAAGCCACCCCACCCTCAGCCAGGTCCTGACGGCACTGAACCTATGGAAGGAAAATTTGGTAATTACTGTAACTGCAGTCTCTCCCCCTCACACCTCCTCACGACCTGTAAACCAAGATGTTGATGTAGACTCGAAAGTCACAGAAAATTCTTGGTCCAGAAAATTTCTAGGTCCAGCGGAATAAAACACATATGAGATGAACATAATACACAGAAGTGCATGTATCTATGTCCTTAAACAACCATGAATACACACCAAGTATACATAAAAACAGATCACATAAAAAAGCACAGAAAAACGGTCTAAACCAAGACACCCACACATAGAAATGTATTAATGTACATGACTTCGATGCACATCTACCCCCGCGAAAGTAATGAGGAAAAGACTTAAGAAATTAATAAGTTCCTCAGTTGTTTGATCTCTTGACTCTTACGAGGTAGGTAGGTTATACGAAGGAGGAGGAAATGACAAGGATACTGAGGAATTCATAGGTCTGATGTTCGAAGACAGAGGGAAGAATTATAACGGTCAATATTCATGTGGCCAGTCTTCACACAGAAGCTACAGGAAGCAGCAGCAGTCATATACGTTGTCATAGGTCCAAGTCCCGGCGACGTGGACGCACTCAGACAGCTCACATGAGCAGTGGCCGAAATGATAAGTCGAGAACAGACAGACGGCAGCAACATCACGGTGTGTATAGACGAATGGTTGGAGAGACGTAATGTCTGGAGAAGTGATCGGGCGGAAGGCTCTTAATTCCATTCTGGCTAACAGAGACGTGGAAGAGGATCCAATCTATGTGAGCAGGACTCCATACCAGGAGAATACAACCCCGAGTAAATATGAAACTGCTGCTCACGAGAAAAAATGATCACCAACACAACATGGGCAAGTTTTAGAAAGCAGAGTTTGTGATGTTTACTGTTTCGTTTCCAGGAGAGAGTAGAGGAAATAATCATGCATACCACGTTTCTATTGTCAGAGGGTTGATATGCACTGTTTTCAAATCAGAGAAACAATTGAGTGACATTTAGAAAGATTTGTAGTTAGAACATTTCTTTTAGCACTAATGAACTGAACCAGATTGCTGTTTTCCTTGATCTGGGGATGTTTTACGAGTCCGAATTGAGAGCAAAGACATGTTCAGAGCGGAGAAAAAAAAAGAGAGTTTTAAAGAAAGAGGAGGAAGGAAGGGGAGTTGAAATGAAGTGTATAAAGTGGTGTCATCAACGTAAGGGTGAATAGTGATAGATACTGAAGGAAGGAGATCAATTCTGGAGGAAAGAAAGAGAGTTGGTGATAGGACAGAACCTTGAGGAACACCTGTGTTGATAGCATACACACCATTTTACTTTATGGAACATTACCCCTTTAGTATGGCGATGCGACCCTTGGGTACGACGGTATGACCCCCCGCTTATGATGGCCCGGCCTTTAGACACGACCCTTAAGGGTAAGGATCCAGGACAAACCACGATACCCAAAAAAGGGTCGTCCTCGAGACTCATAATGTACTGCAAAAGGGTCGTAACTCTGTGGCCAGGATCTGTACCACCGTTCGTGCTTGTGGCTCGTAAGTTTCATGGGTCGGATCGCCCAAGAAGTTAATAAAAGAACATTCTTCCCTCCCTCAACACCCTCCCACTTCATCCCCCCCCACACTGCACCCCAACCCAATCACATCTGCTCCCTGTGAGCCAAAGTCTGGTGCCAAACGAAAAAGAAACGAAAGACACAGTGTAAAAAAACAAGGTTTACCCCCCCCCCCCCCCCGACCTTAATAGACAATTATAATATTTTGAACGTCCGCAGAGCCTGGGGGGAGCGAACGTACCAAACAATCAAGGTAATTAGTCCCGCGGGTTACATGGAGCTCGGACAAACACCAGTGGTTGCTGGTTTAAGCACATGACATTCATATTTTGGTCGTGCAACCGAGGAGGTTTAAGGAAGGAGGGATCTCATGCCAGACTCGACCAAATTGGGTTGTCTTTATTTTTTTTTCTTAATGTGTTCCAAGTCGTTGGTATAAATGATAATGACTCTTGGTATGTAAGCTGCTATTTAAGGTACTGGTTATCAGAGCGTACATGGGAAGGATAGATGATAGAAGACCCGATGGTCTATGAAGATATTTTCTTGAGAACAGTACATGGGAAGAACAGAGAACAGAAGACCTGATGGTCTATGACGAGGTTATCTGCTGGAGGACAATGCACGAGAAGGACAGATAGCAGAAGACCTGATGGTCTATGGCGAGGGTGTCTGCTGGAAGACATCGCATGAAAAGGACAGATAACAGAAGACCTGATGGTCTGAGACGAGGTTATCTGCTGGAGGAAAGCAAAAGAATTACTACAGTGGAAGAGGACGAAGGCCATGATACAGACGCTCTCTTTCGATGGGTTGGTCACCAGTGGCCTGCCACAAGGCTCTACATGATCGATATGAATAACTTACCAGAAGGACTGGACTCCTACCTGGATATTTTTGCGGAAGATGCCAAGGTCGCGAGGGAGATAAAAAGCGAGGAGGACTTCACCAACCCACTGAAGAACCTAGACAAACTCCTAAGACGACCTGACATATAGCTGGTGAAATCTAACGAGAGAATGTGTGAAGAAAGGAGTATGAGATACAGGGAAGGAAGACTTCGATGTGTGTATCATCATCTAGTACGAACTGAGCTACAAGAACCTGTGTGAGAGAGGGACTTGGGAGTCGACATCGTCCCTAACCTGTCGCCAGGGTTCCGCCTCGAGAGAATATTAAATGGAGACGAAGTGGCATTCAAACAATATGCAGCCAGCAAGGTTGCCCATGTGCTGCGTAAGATGAAATCTACACTATACTTCTCAAGGCTCGTCGCCACACTTGAGAGACACGAAGAACTAATAGAGAAGGTCCTGAGGAATACAACGAAAACGTTTACCAGAATTGATAAAGACGAGTTACTGGGAAGGATTACAAGCCTCATATTTGTTCATCATGGAAGGAAAAAGAGTAAATGGTAACTTGATCATAAACCTTTATGCTTTTAAAGCAGTTTAATGATGTCAACAAAGAACAGTTCTTAGAAATATGTAAGGATAGAAGAACCAGAAACCATAACATGAAATTAAGCATAAAACTTAGAAAAGACGTAGAGAAGAATTGTGTATGAAGTGAGTAAATTGAATAATGACACTGTGAATGGCGACACCAAACAGAAGTTTAAAATAGAGAATGTTCCAGAGATGTGGCCACACACACACACACACACACACACACACACACACACACACACACACACACGAGCCTGGGCCCGGAGCATACGACCATGATAAACAAACAAGGCGACGTTCCTAATCTCCAGTCTTATGGCGGCCACAGACTGTGGTTCAAAGCCCAGGCGCCCTTAACCCCCTAGTGATGGAGCAAGAGCAGCGTGAGTTAAGGTCATGTCTTCTTCAAGGGTTCCCGTCGCCTGTTGACACACTAAGCCCAAAAGCCTTTTCTATACGGGCCGCCCTCCCAGTACGAGAGGTAACGAGGGTGAAATTAACGAGCCCAGGTAATGTAAGAGTCACTGAAAAGGGACGCCCGGCAGCCAACACCTTTCAACAGACTTACACCACCTCCATCTTACGACGCGACCACTCGTCTCATCTACCCTCGGACTCCCATACATTAACCAGAAGCTCTAACTTAAGGTCTTAGATGAGGAGGGGGATCTCCTCCTCCTCCTCCTCCTCCTCTTCCTCTTCCTCCTCCTCTTCCTCCTCCTCTTCCTCTTGTACAGGTCCTTCTTTAAAGATAACAGCCACACACACACACACACACACACACACACACACACACACACAAGCTGGACTTAGCAGATAACTCGAGAAACCGACTCACGTACACAATCACCACTGGATATAAGAAGACGCCAAAGAGAAAGAAAAACCATTTCGAATAACTTGCTTATCAGCTACTTAACACTAATACCCATATTACCACTGGGAAAACCTAAGGATCAGTGAGAACACAGCAGTCTACACTGTCCTAAGCAACACACGCAATCCTCTCACCACTCCATACACACTACATGATCGCACAACCACTGCAGCCCAACCAAGACACTCATATAGTACTTTTACATATGTGACCCCGGGAGGCCACACTTGGCAACGTACATGGAAATAACTAATTAACTAGGTTCTGGGTCGTAACTACAACGTCTTGATCAGCAGAACATAACAGTATTGTGGAACTAGTGATATAGAGTTTTCAAATATAAGGTCACTTCTCCTCCAGGGGATGTGCACAGAACATAATCCTTCATTGCTTCTCATTTGCATAGTTGAGAGAAATAAACATAATGTTCAGTCTCGTATCATCATTTTCCACTACTCTTACTACTACTACTACTACTACTAATAATAATAATAATAATGATAATAATAATAATAATAATAATGATAATAATAATAATAATAATAATAATAATAATAATAATAATAATAATAATAATAATGATAATAATAATAATAATAATAATAATAATAATAATAATAATAATAATAATAATAATAATAATAATGATAATAGTAATGATAATAATAATGATAATGATGATAATAATGATAATACTATTAATGATGATATCATTATTATTATTATTATTATTATTATTATTATTATTATTATTATTATTATTATTCTTTTCTTTCAAACTATTCGCCATTTCCCGCGTTAGCGAGGTAGCGTTAAGAACAGAGGACTGGGCCTTTGAGGGAATATCCTCACCTGGCCCCCTTCTCTGTTCCCTCTTTTGGAAAATAATAAAAAAAAAAAAAAAAACGAAAGGAGAGGATTTCCAACCCCCCGCTCCCTCCCCTTTTAGTCGCCTTCTACGACACGCAGGGAATACGTGGGAAGTATTATTATTATTATTATTATTATTATTATTATTATTATTATTATTATTATTATTATTATTATCATCATTATTATTGTTGTTGTTGTTAATATTATTATCATTATTATTATTATTATTATTATTATTATTATTATTATTATTATTATTATTATTATTATTATTATTGTTGTTGTTGTTAATATTATTATTATTATTATTATTATTATTATTATAATTATCATTAATATTATCATAATTATCACTATCATCATCATGACGAGAAAAACGTATGCATGATAGCATATAAGACCCAGCTTGACAGCACCAGTGCCCCAGCTTGACAGCATCAGACCAGCGAACACCCCGCCTCGTGTCACCAACCTGGACCCGAACATTTGCCCAGATTTAAATGCGTCATGGTTGTGTGTAACGTGACCAGCAAGACCAATAGCTGGACGCTAGCGGGTCGACCCGGCCCAGCCGTGGGCCCCTACCCTGTGGGCCCACACCTCCCAGCCCAACTGTGGGCCCTAACCTTCCGGCACAGCCGTGGGCCCCTTATTTAGTGAGTTGTGGGCCCTTCCCCTGTGAGGCTTTCGGCCCCTACACTGAGAGTCGTGGGCCCCTACCCTGAGAGTCTTGGGCCTCTGTCTTGTGAGGTGTGGGGCCCCACACCACCCAGCTCAACTGTGGGCCTAACAGCCGTGGGCACCTTCACTGTGAGCTGTGGGGGACTTACCTCCTAACCCAACTGTCTACTCCTCACCAACGAGCTGTGGGCTTCACTTCCTGACCAGCCCCTTAACTTCTACCCACAGTGAGCTGTGGGCCTCACCCCCTGACCGGCCCCTTAACTTCTACCCACAGTGAGCTGTGGGCCTCACCTCCTAACCAGCCCCTTCACCTCTGCCTACAGTGTGAGCTGTGGGGCCTTACCACCTGACCAGCCCCTTAACTTCTACCCACAGTGAGCTATGGGCCTCACCTCCTAACCAGTCCCTTAACTTCTACCCACAGTGTGAGCTGTGGGGCCCCTGGCTGTGGGTCTTTCTACTCATGGCCTAGCCACTGACCTCCGAATCGAGTGGCTGGGACCCCTCCTTTCCCGAGCCAAGACCCGCAAATAATGGGGCACGTGCATCGTTTGGGGTTCCAGGCCGGCGAATGTGTGGCATATCAACGGCCTCATCACACAGTCACCAGAAACACTGGCAGCAGCAGCAGCAGCAGCAGCAGCAGCAGCAGCAGCAGCAGCGAGGTGGCCAAGCTCGGTCGGGCCTGCCCGCCCGCCGAGCAGGACGCAGGACCCGGCCGGCCAGCCATCCGTCTTGGCTGTCAAGCATCGCTTGTGCGATCGTTCGTTGACATGCTTGCGGGCTTGTGAAATATATATTTTGTCATGCAAGTATTGATGGGTAAGAGATTAGTGGGGAGAGAGAGGAGAGGGAGAGAGAGAGAAAGAGCTGCGTCTCGGGCCGGATCTCGTAGCCAAACAAGCACGTATTGTAACGTGGTACTAAACCACGCGCTTATTTATTTCCACTTCTTCTTCAATTTGCTTTCGGCTTCTTGAGTTACTGCCCTTCCGTAGCCATCGCTAAACTGAGCGATGTGTAGCGCTAGTTAGGTTAAGTTCAACCCTTGTTATATGACTATGTTGACGACGAACCTCCCTCCCTCCCTCCTTCCCAGCACCAACGGAGAGCGCTTGCTATTGGGAGACGTTGGATACCTACAGCTCAGCACTGGCTGAACAATGAAGCTATTCTCAGGCCGCCATGCACATGGCATAGCTGTCAATCGTAGGTTCGTCTAGGACTGTTTGTTACCCATTCATCTTGGCTTCTATTAAAGGCTTCTGAACTTATTCCATGTAAGTTTTTATGTCATTTCACTTGGTAGGACTTGGAGAGAGTCTCTCTCTCTCTCTCTCTCTCTCTCTCTCTCTCTCTCTCTCTCTCTCTCTCTCTCTCTCTCTCTCTCTCTCTCTCTGTATCTTACGCTGGGGTATGTCTCGATCTCTTCGGTAAATCTCAAAGGGATTCTTGTGGACTTGATCTACTCTCTCTCTCTCTCTTGCAGGTTGTGACGATGGCTCTCCTCCACGTTTTCTGTGGTCTCTCCAGTCTCCTGCTACGCACGGCTGCATCAGGGAATCGTCTAAGGGTGAGGGAAGGATACGAGGCTACTTGCTTGAGATCTGAACCTACGTAGAAGAGGTTCCGTGGCGCGGGGATACGTGCTTGAGATCTGAACGTACGTAGAAGAGGTTCCGTGATGCTACTGTCTTAAGCTCGACCACTCCTGGTACTCTATCCTGGGAGACAGATGGGATCGGTCTCCGCCTGGAGATGTGTCCAGTGTAGGAGGTCAGCCTCCACCTGGAGAGGGTGCCATGGGAGGGAGCAAACTGGGTCTATACCTAGAGGTGTAGCATAAAGAAAGGAATATATATATATCCTGGCTGTTGGAGGTTTGTATGATTTATATATATATATATATATTTATATATATATATATATCATACAAACCTCCAACAGCCAGGATCGAACCCGGGACCCCTGTGCAAGAGGCAGGCATGCTAACCGCTAGGCTATGGGACTGCATGCCTGCCTCTTGCACAGGGGTCCTGGGTTCGATCCTGGCTGTTGGAGGTTTGTATGTTCTATGAAGGTGCGCGTTCATATGCACTTTATTCATATATATATATATATATATATATATATATATATATATATATATATATATATATATATATATACGTACTCTTTTTTTTACTTATTTTCCATTTCTCGCGTCAGCTAGGTAGCGTCACGAACAGATGACTGATTCTTAAAGGGAAAAAATCCTCACTTGCCGACTTTTTCTGTTCCTTCTTTTGGCAAAGTGAAACTAGAGGGGAGGATTTCCAGGCCCCAGCTCCCACCTCTTTTAGTCGCCTTCTACGTGGAATACGTGGGAAGTATTTTTCTCCCCTGTTCCCAAGGGATTATATATATATATATATATATATATATATATATATATATATATATATATATATATATATATATATATATATATATATATATATATATATATATATATTAGTTTATATTCATATGTACCTAAACGCTCAGTGACAAACAGACATACACACACTTCCATGTAAACACTGATGGCAGACGTTTGTTGACAAGTGGGTAATATTTCTGAGCGATTAAGAAAATAATTAATATAAATCTAAGTCCATAACTTGAGCAGCGGCCATTAATCTGGGCTAATGTGAATATTTGTCAATTCCTTTTCGAACGGCGGCGGGAAAGCGAACAGAATACCAACCAAGGAGAGGGAAGGGAGCTGGGGGAGATGTGGAGGTGCCCCGCTGCAGTTACTCTCGAGTTCCCAGCTTAGGAGACAAAGCTTGATTTAGTGGTCATGGGAACCTGTTCGTTAGGCCACATTTGTTCGAACAGCGAGGGGAATGAATCACCACACGCTTCTGAGACCCCGGCAAACGTGATCGAGGCGCTCTTGTGGATCTCTCTCTCTCTCTCTCTCTCTCTCTCTCTCTCTCTCTCTCTCTCTCTCTCTCTCTCTCTCTCTCTCTCTCTCTCTCTCTCTCTCTCTCTCTCTCCTAAAGGGACAATGCCACCAACCACCCGCCCACTTACCGTAAACTCGTATGACTAAATACCCCATTGTTTACCCCGCAACATGAAAGCATTCTCGCTGGCAGCAGAAGGGGTAACTAAAGGAGTCGAAGCTTCATCCATGGAATTCGAACACCGGAAAGTCAAGTTGAACGCACCGCTGATATTAGTGGACTCGATACATCAGCGAATGAAACAGCGTCGCTTCTGGGTGAGCCCAAAACGGTATTGGAAAGATTCGGACAGATGGTCGGTCGTATTCCAAGTGTTACGAGCTGCACTCGAAGCATTTCTGATTGAGTTCACAACGCCCCGTGTTTCAGCATTGCTACTTGGATACCTTGTACTTCAGACGTGTCTTAGAGAATGGCACAGAGAGAGAGAGAGGGTCAAAGAAATCACACGTCGAATTCAAAGCAAAGTTAACTACATTCTAAGCAAGTCCGACTTCAAGCTTTCCTGATTCGATTCAAAGTACTTCCGTCAGATTCCATGCTCGGTCCACTGAATGCAAGGGAATTCAGACTGAATACTAAAAGAAAGAAAGCTGGATTCAAAATATCATTGATGGCAATGGCAGTCATGTGGGTTGCATTCCTAGATCCTCAATGCTCACTGGGGATTTCAGCGAGACCCTCCAACCAATTCTGGTTCGAACAGGTCAAATCTATAGAGTTACTGAATCCATCAATCACTTTTGGTGTAGAATAAGATGATCCAATGCTTTTCAGGCCGATCAGCCTGATGTCATCTGAAGGCCTTTATAGGTTCATTACAGCTATGAATAAAGCATTATTACCATATGTCTGTAAGTCTGATCTAAAGTGGTTCATGCTTCACAACACTGTGGGTTCGGATCCCACGAAAGAGCGAGTCCAGTGAAGGGTTCCCCTTGTCTATAGGGTTAGTCTCGAATGCCTTTTTAAGAATTATGGCCACGTCTGAGGGCAAGCTTGCATTTCAATTTGAATTTACGCATAGCCTTTAGGAATGTTGCCAATTGCATACAGGGTACCGCCAATGATGGTTGGGACGCGTCCCCCGAGGTCCATGGTAATGAAGTGGAACAACCCGATGTTCAGAGACCCTCACCGTTCTGCATGACAATCACTGAGCCAGAGATGCCACAGCCGATGTATTCCTGCATGACTGATCATGATACCAGAGATGTTCTCGAGTGATGTGTTCTCGAGTGACAGTTATGATGCAAGAGATGTTCTCTTTGATGTGTTCTCGAGTGACAGTTATGATGTAAGAGATGTTCTCGAGTGACAGTTATGATGTAAGAGATGTTCTCGAGTGACAGTTATGATGTAAGAGACGTTCTCGAGTGACAGTTATGATGTAAGAGACGTTCTCGAGTGACAGTTATGATGTAAGAGATGTTCTCAGTGATGTGTTCTCGCCCCAACACCCCAAAATAACACAACAAGCAACACAGAGGCGCCTATCAGAGAGACTTTTCATTGTTACTATCATTACTCTCTCTCTCTCTCTCTCTCTCTCTCTCTCTCTCTCTCTCTCTCTCTCTCTCTCTCTCTCTCTCTCTCTCTCTCTCTCTCTCTCTCTCTCTCTCTCTCTCTCTCTCTCTCTCTCTCTCTCTACACACACACACAAAAAAAAAAACCTGGAGAGGAGAGAACGACGACAACACGAGCAAGGCGATCGATCGTGCACGTGTGTGTCGGAGGATACATGAAGGACGCCATACGTGCAGGTGACAGAGTGAGGGACGGAAGGGAGGAAGGGAGGGAGGGAGAGAGTGAGGGAATACCATGGGAAGATAGAGGGTTAAAAGAGACATAAACAGACTGAATGAGAAGACAAGCATAGACCAGGGTGGTGAAAATCAGAAAAACCACTTCGAGGCACAAACCCAGAGAGGGAAGAAAATGGTAATGACGAGAATACATCAAGAAAACAAAGAGAAATAGATACAGAACACAGAAAGCAGCAGAAATAGACACAGAAAACAGAGACCAAGACAACAGAAGACGCGGCTCGAAAGGAAAGAAAACGACACAATGTCCGAAGGTATGTAAATATTATGCAGTGGGAGGACGCGGAGTTTTTAAGGTGTGGTAGTTCGTATGGGAGGGTGAGCACCGGCCGCTGCATCCTGAGTGATGTCTTGATATGCTGAAGGACGCAGGACACATGCTCGTCGTTCTGTGGTAGATCCTACCCCCTCGCGATTGTACAGTCCATCACCATCAGTGCAGGTGGGACGTCCCTGGTGGGGAAGGACAAGCACGACGCAGACTTGAGCGCCAGCAGGATCTACCTGGAGGGTGCTCATCCTGAGCCAAGCCAGGCAAACATAGGCAAAGGTTTTGGTACACGAACATATGAAGGATGTCATCTTGCGTGGGATGAAGTCCTTCTACTGATGGAGTCCTACGTTCCATCTATCAATGAAATCCTACATCCTTTCTACTGATGGAGTCCTATATCCCTTCTACTAATGGAATCCTACATTCTTTCTACTAATGGAGTCCTACATCCTTTCTATTGATGGAATCCTACATCCTTTCTATTGATAGAATCCTACATCCTGTTTACTAATGGAATCCTACGTCCCTTTTACTAATGGAGTCCTACGTCCTTTGTGCCAATGAAGTCACACGTCCCTTGTACCAATGGAATCCAACGTCCCTTGTAGTAATGGAATCCAACGTCCCTTGTATTAAACCTTTATCTTATCAGTCGTGGTTTGATCGCTCGTGGTCTGATGCCTGTCTCACCAGGAACGGAACGTATCATTCCATCAACCTTTCCTACTTCTCCTGAATCTCATTCGCCTATATTTCTCTTGAGTATCACTTCAAAGCTGATGTCTGTAGCGTCAAGCACACCTTCATGGAAAGAAAACAAGGTCGTTAATCTTACTTCTTTTCAGCTGATTACTCTCTCTTAGTCCTTAATCAAAATCATCTTTAGCAATTTCTTTAACTCAACCTTTCCTCCTCTTTGTCACCCTGATCTAATTACTGTCAAGTCTCCATTACATAAACCCGCTATTTACGGCACCTTAGTTTCCTTCCATTCTGACTCGACTTATAGATTTCCCTTCCCCCCCAAAGTCTTAACGTAGCACCAGTTACCTGCCATTTAAGAGAAATATGAAAGGTTCTGACTAGAACAAGGCGTCGCTTCATTCAAAGAAGGAGAACGCGGGTAAACAGACCTGCAGAAGCGCCAGTATTCACTCGGTGAATGGAAAAAGCAAAGGACACCTGTCATAGGAACTGAGACACATAGACGAGTAACTCGTAAGAACACAAGGGAGAAAAAGATGAAGGAAAAAAAGAAAAGGTATGAGTGAGATATAGATAAGAAAAGACCACTATTTCTTGATACGCAACATGGAAACGATAGACCACAAGTATCACCAATCTTCAAAAAACTACAGAGGTAGACGTAGACAGCGGTGGTAACTGGGAGAAAAATTTGTTCGCGAAAGACACACAAAAATACCAAGTGTTAACTGAGCTGAATGGGGGAAAGAGCATCACCTTCAACGACGGATGATCCAGGCGAATTCTTGCTGGACATGAGCCTCTCTCCAGCATGGCTGGTTTTGCCATCACGATGCAGGAATTTTAGAGGGCCACCGAGAGCGTATCTAGTGCATTCTGCTCCAGGACCAGACTCCTGGAACCACGCTCTCTGCTCCAAGACCAGACTCCTGGAACCACGCACCCTCTCCAGGACCAGACTCCTGGAACCACGCACTCTGCTCCAGGACCAGACTCCTGGAAGTCAACTTTTTCCAGACTAAATGCAAAACGCCTTTATCAAGAGCGATAAACTTCCTCTTGAAAGAAAGTCAGGACTCTGGAATAGTTCTCAAAAAAAAAAAGGAGTCTGAATTTCACTTACACAACTTCTCTCCGTACAGGAAGAAGGAATGATGACCCTCAACATACTACCGAGAGAAGCAATGTCATCTCCCGACGATTAAGATTTTCGAGCGAGTCCTCAAGACTTAATCGGAATGACTTCTGGGCATCAGATGATCCACATAACCCAGAGCAAGATGGTCTCAGGGTGGGAAGATAATGTCGTCTCTATTGATTCATCCACTGCGATAACCTTCGAGGGGCACTGGAAAACAGATGTGATAGTACAATAGACTTTACCAAAGCCTTCAACAAATGGGGTAATGGAGAGATGACTATACTGCTTGTTTAACTAATAGATCACAATTCAAGCTGTTTTCAACACCTTCAAGATTAAAAGCTCGGTTCCCCCAAGGCAGTTTACTTGCACCTCTCCTGTTTCTCATCATGCTCGTATATGACAAAGACGCGAACACGAAGAACAGTATCACATCAACCTCTGCCGATGAGGCTCGAGTGCGTATGGACACTTCATCGTTAAGAGACAAAATGAGAAACAAGTTAACATAAATCAAGTTCTCCATTGAGCAGGCCCATCTGTGGGAGTAGCAGATTTCTGAAACCATCGACAGGTTATAAGTAGTGAGGTAAGGTAAGGTCCCAGACCCAGCTGTGGGAGTAGACGACCTCTGAAACCATCGTAAGGTATACATAAGGAAAATCAAGGTCCCAAACCCAGCTGTAGGAGTAGAAAACCACTGAAACTATCAACAGGTATATTTAAGGTAAGGTAAGGACCACAAGCACCATAATCAGATATACCTAAAGAATACATAAGACTTCTTCAGTTGTGTATTTTCGACTAATCATCTCAGTACGCGCAATCCCTCCTATAATGTCTTCTTGAACAAAATTCGAGAGATAAAAAAAAGCTATCTGGAGCGCTATATTCCTAGAAAAGGTTCACTGCTGAAGTCACTAAAGTGGTTCAGAAACTCGAAGTTTGTGATCAAGTGACCCAGTGATTCTTCCCTTTTCCATGGCGGACAAATCTATGGCCTCTGATCTCCTAGAATAACTTGAATCTCTTCGTTTTGTTGCCATTTTCGTTTCCTCCTCTAGACCTTATTCTCTATCAGTGGTTTGTGTTTCTTTAATTAAATGCGATTGATGAATCTTGAGAAGAGAATCTAGGTATACTAGTCGTATAGTTATACTCTTTGAACAGTTTACAGAATATTCCATTCTCCATACTTGAGTGTGATTCTAATCCTGATTTTATTAGAATACTTTGTCTTCTTTACAGCTTTCGTAAGGTGGAGCTCCGTCGACAGGTTAGAAACAATGTCGATTCTCAAGTTACTCTCATACACAACTTCTTGTAGCTTATTGCTTGTAAGTTGACATCCGTATCGAAGCCTTCTTTCATTATGTCCAACCATCAGTACTTTGCTTTGACGCAGGTTGATTTGCATCAGCCTTGTATAAGACCAGCGTCGCAGTTTGTCTAGGTCCCCTTGTAAGCCGATGCAGTCCTTGCCAATCTTTTCTTCCCTTGTGTCCTTTGTATCGTCCAAAAACAAATCCAGGTATGAGTTCAGTCCTTTTAGCAAGTCATCGACAAAGATCAAAAAGAGGAATGGTCACAAGACAGAGCCCTGTGGCACGCCTTTGCTATTGCAGAAGGTAATTTCCATCCATTGATTGTGTCGTCCATTTATTTCTGCCTGAAAATCCAGCTTCTTTGCCAAGTTCCTGTGCATCAGCGTCAAATGCTTTCTTGCAGTCCAAGAACACAAAATTCACCCATCCTCTTTTGAAAGGAAAAAAAAAAAAATACGAGCTCACACACTCATAAAAATCTGAAAGATTTGCTACGGGTGCCTTCTTTTCCTTGACCCCGTCTTGCCTCTCACATAAGTAGTTTCCCCTTTTGCAAGCAGTCATCCATTTTCTTCCCGGTTATCTGTTCTAATTCCTAGCCCTTGTCAGCACAACAACATCACGGTCTCCTTTCTTCAAGACAGGCCCGACGTTTACCCTTTTCCACTCCCTTAGCATTATACCTTCCTCCAGCGACATGTTGAACAACATTTCAAGTCGCCTGTCAAGCGTATCTGCGCACATCTTCAGCACATAATATTACGGACCAACATTATCAGAGCCATGAGCCTTATATGGGCCAAGGCCCTTTGGCAGTCTGCTTATGTCTTTCCAAACAACTTCACTGCTTTCCATGACCACCTCCTCGACCTCCTCCTCCCAGTTCCGTCTGACTGGAGCTGGGGGGTTTAAGTGTCTCCCACTGCAACGGCAGCGCTGACCTGGCCATTCAGTGCCTCACGTGTCTATATTTCATCCTTTACAACTCTTCCTTCTGACCCTCTTAGCCTCACTTGCTGCTTCCAAGCCATCAATTTACCGTTGATGAATTGATTGGTCTTATACCCTTCCCTTGTTCATGTATCCTCCTCATTTCTTAGCCTGCTGTGCTCCTACTATGCTGCCTCATGCCTTGCAAATGCTGGTTGGCTGGAGGGCCGCCTGTAGCTCCTCCTCAGCACATATTACGAAGCTCCTTTTGCTTTTCGACATGATTTCGTTGGGTTAGAACTCCTTTTTTTTTTTTCCTTCTAACCTCGCTATCCCTTCTCTTCGTAGCTAATGGTACCCCATAGCGTTATTCCTCCAGTGCATATCTTACAAAACTTTCCGAAAGAATGACCGATATCAGGACCTTATGGACATTCGTTTTCCAGTCGATGGCCTTCAAGAAAATGGTTTCGCTGTGTAAGGTTTGCACGATCGTGTTTCCTCCTGCGTCTTGTCAAATCTCTGATTATCTTTCTTTTATTTCTTATCATAAAATCAAACTCAATTATGTCATGATCACGTATCATTTCCAGTATTTTGTGTGTACAAGTGTGTGTATCTTTAGCTAAATTTATGTTTATATACGTGTATCTTCTGTGTGTGGTGTGTATGTACGCATGTGTGTATGTGTGTGTGAGTATGTGTGTGTGAGTATGTGTGTGTGCTCGCTCTCTCTCTCTCTCTCTCTCTCTCTCTCTCTCTCTCTCTCTCTCTCTCTCTCTCTCTCTCTCTCTCTCTCTCTCTCTCTCTCCCTCTCTCTCTATCCACCCCTGTCTCCACCGCCCCACACACACACACAACACCACCCCACCACCACCCTACACCCCGATCCCCTCCTGAGCGGGATGGCGGGGGCTTCACTCGCTGGCTCGTCCCCTTAAAAACTGGTCTAGTGAGAATGTCATCAAAGTGAAGCAATAAGAAGGACAGGACTCGGAACACAGGGGAGTCTACTTTGTTGTGCCATGCGCCTTACCTCATGTGCTCCGCCCACCTCCCCGCTGTACGATAATCTATTAATACGATAGATATTGTGCATGATAACCTCTTGGGTATAACAACTACTGAGTGCGATAACTTTACTTCTCGGGTATGATAGCTCTTGAGTACGATAACTTTGCCTCTTTAGTATGACAGCTAATAAGTACCATATTCCTTAGGTATCTTGGGTAGATTAATTTATAAGTACGATAGTTTTACTTTATGATTATATTAATCTTTGAGTACGATAATTTTCGAATAGGGGAACGTTACTCCCTCGGTATATAAACGTATCTTACGTAAAATATCTTTACCTCTTGCGTATAGCAACGCTTGTGTATGTTAACACAAATTTTGAGTAAGAAACGTTGATATAAATTTATTTGAGTATAACAACGCTTGGGTACGATCATTTCACAATTTGGGTAAAAGAAAAGGTATTTAACACGACAGCCATCTTTTGGGCACACAACACCTGTTGCATACGATAACTTTACCCTCTCATGATGCACCTGTTACGTACAATAATGTGATCACCGGGAGATATGATCACTTGTTATCTATACGATGATAACCACACCGACTACACCCACCAGCAAGATAACCTTTAGGAGCGTTGGTATATAACATTTAAGAATAAATGGTCATATTCTCCAAGTGTATGGTATCTTTAATTCACGTCCAGTAACTGAGACTCAATGGGACACAAAGTAAGGCTGGAAATCACGACATTGTGGATGTAAGATGGTTCCTGGTCATCACTTCAACACTCCTGCGTCAGGAGGGTAGTGCTTCCCTGGGGCGGCTGGTGTCTACACGGAGGGCGTGTAAGACGCTTCCTGGCCATCACCTCAACACTCCTGCGTCAGGAG
Source organism: Panulirus ornatus (assembly GCF_036320965.1). Taxonomy (NCBI): domain Eukaryota; kingdom Metazoa; phylum Arthropoda; class Malacostraca; order Decapoda; family Palinuridae; genus Panulirus; species Panulirus ornatus. Next base: position 16,171,426 of record NC_092252.1, on the reverse strand, counting down.
GGTAGTGCTTCCCTGGGGCGGCTGCTGTCTCCAACCTACTGACACGGAGGGCGTGTAAGACGCTTCCTGGCCATCACCTCAACACTCCTACGTCAGGAGGGCAGTGCTTCCCTGGGGCGGCTGCTGTCTCCAACCTACTGACACGGAGGGCGTGTGAGACGCTTCCTGGCCATCACCTCAACACTCCTGCGTCAGGAGGGTAGTGCTTCCCTGGGGCAGCTGGTGTCTACACGGAGGGCGTGTAAGATGGCTCCTGGCCATCACTTCAACACTCCTGCGTCAGGAGGGTAGTGCTTCCCTGGGGCAGCTGGTGTCTACATCCTACTGACACGGAGGGCGTGTAAGACGCTTCCTGGCCATCACCTCAACACTCCTCCGTCAGGAGGGCAGTGCTTCCCTGGGGCGGCTGGTGTCTACATCCTACTGACACGGAGGGCGTGTAAGATGGTTCAACATGACTAAGTCAGGAGTCTGTTATCTTGAAAACGATAATCCAAAGGGAAAATAACTTACCTTCTAAGTATGATAACTCTCGAGGAAGTGAAAATGAACAAGATAACTTTCTGGGATGATAACTAGCGTGCTGTAACTCGAAGAGGATGACCCTTCTCTATGGTAACTCCTAAGAACATAAGTAACTCTTAAGCATGGTAACTCTCCATGATAACTCCTATGAACATAAGTAACTCTTAAGCATAGTAACTCTCCATGATAACTCCTATGAACATAAGTAACTCTTAAGCATAGTAACTCTCCATGATAACTCCTAAGAACATAAGTAACTCTTAAGCATAGTAACTCTCCATGATAACTCCGAAGAACATAAGTAACTCTTAAGCATAGTAACTCTCCATGATAACTCCTAAGAACATAAGTAACTCTTAAGCATAGTAACTCTCCTGAACTATGGCGGAACTCTTGTGGAGATTATCTTCTGAGTCAAAGTAATTGATGCAAACATGTCAAAATAACTTTCACGTCCACAAAATATAATTCAGATACAGTAAATTAAATCTATAATCATTTACCGCTTAAGTACGATAAGTTAACTACTTATACAGCAAAGGAACTAGAACATAAACATCTTAATCATTACGACAGACTGTACGGCATCGTCTTATGGAATGCGGTCAAATGACCCTTAGGTATGTTCAGCAGACCTGACTTCATCTATTGCACAAGACCTGACGTTATCTATTGCACAATAACATGACGTCTCAGTATGATAACTCTGCCATGTGATAACTCGTCCCACCTGGTTCTCTCGCAGGACGATAGCCTGGTAGCTTCAAGGTAGGATGATGTGGTGAAGATATCTCATGTGTTTGAGTGTGATGTCACGACGGCTTTTCTGAAAAGAGGGTGTGTTTCTCTCTCTCTCTCTCTCTCTCTCTCTCTCTCTCTCTCTCTCTCTCTCTCTCTCTCTCTCTCTCTCTCTCTCTCTCTCTCTCTCTCTCTCTCTCTCTCTCTCTCTCTCTCTCTCTCTCTCTCTCTCTCTCCTCAACAGGGCTAATCCCTCGTGTGTAGATGATAAAACATGAAACCCGATTGAGCAAATATTTTCTGACCATATCAGAATTATGGACTTCCTTCTTCCCCCCCCCCTTACCCACCTGATGGACAGTTGTCACTTGTCCTTCCATTTCCAACATTGTGGAACGGTGTCATTTCCATGGGTCCGCCATGAATCCACCATGTTGTTTAGAGAGAAATATTCTGTTTAAAGAGACAGTTACTGTGGAAGGTTGGCAACCGCGGCAAACTTGGGGAACAGCTGATGGCATCATCAAAGCCGTTGCCTCTGACTGGCCACAATGGAACTAGCTGGCATTTATTGCGCGAGCCGCTATTTTGCCGGCATATTCCCTCTGGACCTTCTCTATTAGTTCTTTGTCCCTCTTTGAGCGAGGTTGACCAAACTTGCGAAAGCTAAACCTGACTTATACGAAGGCTTACAACTTGTGAATGTTGAGAAAGAGAGGCGTTTGGATGGCGTCCCCTTTGAGCACGTAGCGCAGGCCCTTTCAATGTTCCTCTCTATGTACCACAACCCTGACGAGGAGACGGACGGAGAAGCGACCTTGCACCTAATTGTGGTCGTTTACGAGGAGGTGGAGGGAGGGAGTATGTGTGTGTGTTGGGGGTGGAGGGAAGAAAAGGGTGTGGTGCAAACTCCCTTAAAAGGGACGAATGGAGTGTGTCTCTGGGTTTCCAGATGTCAGTATCAGGATGGTGAAGTATATAGCTACAACCATAAGGGTATGGCTACAACCATAGGTCTATAGGGACTACCAGAAGTGTATAGCTACAACCATAAGGGTATAGCTACAACCATAGGTCTATAGGGACTACCAGAAGTGTATAGCTACAACCATAAGGGTATAGCTACAACCATAGGTCTATAGGGACGACCAGAAGTGTATAGCTACAACCATAAGAGTATAGCTACAACCATAGGTCTATAGGGACGACCAGAAGTGTATAGCTACAACCATCAGGGTATAGCTACAACCATAGGTCTATAGGGACGACCAGAAGTGTATAGCTACAACCATAAGGGTATAGCTACAACCATAGGTCTATAGGGACGACCAGAAGTGTATAGCTACAACCATAAGGGTATAGCTACAACCATAGGTCTATAGGGACGACCAGAAGTGTATAGCTACAACCATAAGGGTATAGCTACAACCATAGGTCTATAGGGACTACCAGAAGTGTGTAGCTACAGCCATAAGGGTATAGCTACAACCATAGGTCTATAGGGACGACCAGAAGTGTATAGCTACAACCATAAGGGTATAGCCACAACAATAGGTCTATAGGGACGACCAGAAGTGTATAGCTACAACCATAAGGGTATAGCTACAACCATAGGTCTATAGGGACGATCAGAAGTGTATAGCTACAACCATAAGGGTATAGCTACAACCACAGGTCTATAGAGACCGCCAGAAGTTATATAGCTACAACTATAAGCGTATAGCTACAACCACAATTCTATACTACAGCCATAAGTGCAGAGCAACAACCACGCGTGTATAGCTATAGCCACCTTAGTGCTATGTGAAAAATGAGCCACACAGTTAAAGCTGTTCAATCAATTTTGCTTCCAAAGAGTCCATCCTGCCCCTGCTACTGGATGTAGCGTAGCCACGGGCTGCAGGAGTCCTTGGAAAAGAGGCTCTGTATTAACATCAAGGCACGTTTAGAAAGGGATTCTGGGTTAATTATGAATAGATTAGTTATCTATATACATGAATGTGTGTGTGTGTGTGTGTGTGTGTGTGTGTGTGTGTGTGTGTGTGTGTGTGTGTGTGTGTGTGTGTGTGTGTGTGTGTGTGTGTGTGTGTGTATGTGTTCTCATAAAGACTTTTTTAAATCACTGACACCTTCTTTCCCCTCAATCATGTACATCAGTATGAAGGACAAAATCAAGGAATCTGTGAACCACTGAATGAAAAGCATCTTAAAAAAAAATCTCTCACCCATTATGACGTGTCTGGAGGTACAAGACTTCGCTGAAGAAAATATTGTTTTAGAAATTGAAATAAAAAATAGATAAGATAAGTCTATGATAAGATAAACGCAACAGTTAACTTCTGAGAGGACCCTTCACCTCTCCACCATATCATCTCTCCTCCTCCCTCTGGTTGACCAGATCTACACACTGCATGATCCTTCACCTCTCCACCATATCATCTCTCCTCCTCCCTCTGGTTGACCAGGTCTACACACTGCATGATCCTCCACCTCTCCACCATATCATCTCTCCTCCTCCCTCTGGTTGACCGGGTCTACACACTGCATGATATCTCTCGTCCTATTTTTCAGTCGTGACTTTTAGTTTCAGATGAGGTATGATGAGGAAAAATGACTTACACCCCACAACCCACTCCCTCGGTAGGTCGGTAGCTTGCTGGCTGGCTGGTTGGCTGACTGGGTGGGTGGGTGGCTGGCTGCCTGGTTGGGTGGCTGGCTGCCTGGCTGGGTGGCTGGGTGGCTGGCTGGATGGTTGGCTGGGTGGGCGGCTGGCTGGCTTGCTGCCTGGCTGACTGGGTGGCTGGTTGGTTGGATGGCTGGCTGGCTGGCTGGCTGGGAGGCTGACTGGGTGGCTGGCTGGCTGGCTTGCTGCCTGGCTGACTGGCTGGCTGGATGGCTGGATGGATGGCTGCTTGGTTGGCTGGGAGGCTGGCTGGGTGGGTGGCTGGCTGGGTGGGTGGGTGGCTGGGTGGGTGGGTGGCTGGCTGGCTGGGTGGCTGGCTGGCTGGGAGGCTGACTGGGTGGGTGGGTGGCTGGCTGGCACAGGTACAGTCGTGTGAAGCAAACGCGACAACAGCAAACGAGACGAGCGAGCGGTATGCATGGAGGTTCCCATGTCAATATGGGTGTCGGGTTACACCTGTCACAGAGCTTGTGGCAGAGACCCGTCTGGCCCGGCTGACAGACGGTAGACAGGGAATAGAACGAACACACAAACACACACACACACACACACACACACACACCAGCGATGCGTATACGTAAAAAGAGGATATAGAAAGAACATGGCAGGGTTGGAGAAATTCAGAAATAATATACAAAAAAAAAAATACAAAGAAATACAAAGACACACAGACGACTATAGAGTACTGGGTCCTTTCGAGGTTGTTTGTATCATCGGACGATATCAGAAATTCACAGATAAAAGTTAGTTAGTCAAAAATTGGGTAAAAGCTGCAGGAAAAAAATAAAAGAAAATGAACATCTGACACAACTCCGTCACAAGCACGTCTGGTGGGGAATGATCCTCAGTTTCAGGGTCGACTGAGAGAGAGAGAGAGAGAGAGAGAGAGAGAGAGAGAGAGAGAGAGAGAGAGAGAGAGAGAGAGAGGAAGGCGTCCAGCTCGACTGTGATGGGGAAACCATGATAATCCCACAAGGTAATATTGGTGACCAGTGACCCCCTCAGGACTAGAAATGGGACGACGTCCACCGAATGATCTAACTTGTGCGCAATCCACAGCCAAGACATGGAGGCACCTACTCCGACACCAGCTGGTGATCTATAATGGACCGATGTATCCAGATGGCTTAAGGATGCGACGAAAGAATGATTGACATGACGAGCGGAGGTGACGCTCTCATTTCTAAAGGACTGCTGCCATGAGGGATGTAAAGTGGAATATCTCAGGTCCACATGGAGGTGAGAACACATGGAGGTTCAAGTCTTCCTGGTAAGCGTACAGGGGATCTTGTTATACCAACGTCTTAAAGTCTAAGACCCCCACACTGTTGAGGAATTTGTGTCAAGGATAAGGTGAAAAAGGAAAACGGAGAAAAATAGAATGAGCTTATGGATTAAAAGTTACTGCAAAGCAAGGAGGACATTGAATGAATGGTTTAGTAATAGGTGAAGTAGAGTATGAAGACATACACACACGCTATGGAAGAGGGATGGGAAATACGGGGGTTAAGGGTGCGTTTGACAGATACAAGAGGATCAAATGCTATCAAAGAAATAAGAGATGGAACAAGTGAGGCAAGAAACATAGGCGATACATTGAAAGAGCATCCAAAACTACATCAGATTCTATATGGTCTCTTTAGGACAGCCTGAAACATAATTATGTTCTCATTAAGACAGCCTTAAGCATTATTATGGTCAACTTTAAATACAGATATAGACTCTTTAAGACAGCCTTAGACATTATCATGGCCACTTTAGGACAGCCTTAAATACATATATAGACTCTTTAAGACAACCTTAAACACGAATAGTTTGTAAGGTAATCAATCATCCTTTATATCGCTGGTGCCTGAACCAGACGCCAACTTTTACCATAAACCAGAGACAAATGACGAATGACTCGGGTTTCAAAAGCAGACGACATTCGAGACCTGTGATCTCTATGGTAGGTAACCTCGACGTTAGATGATGACCACTGAAACCGACGGTCTCTAAGGCAAAAGAGAACGTTAGATACAAATGGTATCCATAGATAACGATGGTCTTTTCCTCTGAGGGTCTCTAGGAGAGGCGAAGTCTTCTACAACGGTGGTTTCTAAGACAAGCGAAGATATCTTATACTTGTGGTTTCTAAGACAGACGAAAGTATTCAAAATCGTGGTTTCTTCAAGAAAACAAAAAGACTTTAACTAAAGCCCAAGTCTTTACGATGGGCGAAGACTCTGATGGCAAAAGAAAGTATTTCAAAAATAATTCTTATGACGAGACAGAAAACCTTCTGGCCCGGCAGTATCTACGCAGAATGAGATCTCTTTGACCCAGCATCCTCCACAGAACCATCGTGTTTACCATTGCAATTGGTTCAAGTTGAAGGGGAAAAAAAATCTGATCTCTGAAGGCGGATAAAAGGACTGTTTCATGTGTGATATACATGGCGGATGGCTGACGAGGAATGTCCTGGATCTTTCAACACATCGAAGGCAGAGGAAGGGCGTCGCACCAGCTGGAGGAGGATGAAGAACCTGGAGTGGGCAGACTGAAGCAGACAAAGACGCCTTCTTCTTCTTTTTTCATTTTTCACCAGCGGAGATGTAGAATTTGGGGGGGGCCTGGCAGACAACCCCTAGTGAGGCAGACAAAGACTAGTGCTGGTGCGCTCCCTACAGGCGATGACAGAAGACGAAGATGGCGGCACCATAGCCAGCGCGCCTTATGAGTCGAGTGGTGACACTCGGCGGTCGACACTTAGCGTCGACGCCGGGATGAAATAACGTCCTCGCCCGGGCGCGGACGAGGCCTCCGACCACGTCCCAAAAACGTGCCATTACCGCCCTTAGACCTGGAGGTCCCCAAGGGTCATTTTGGCTGAGGGAGAGGCAAGCCGGCGGCCGTATTGAGGGGTCGGGGAAGCCAAGCCGAGGGCCCGAGTTTGTTACGGTGGGAGCGGCTGGCTGGGACCCCACGCTGGCTGGACATTATGGGGCGGCCACAAGGTTCGGACCCCAGGAGGGCAAGGCGTGGGGGAGGAGGAGAGGAGGAGGAGGAGGAAGAGGCCTTGAGGTGAAGGGCTGGAGCAGCGTGATGGAGGTTGGGATGGGTTTAGAGGGACGCCGTATAGAGGAAGAGAGGGAGGGAGGGAGTAGAAGTGTTGGCGTAGAGGGAAGGCTAGATGGCAGCGGAGGTTGAGCAGTTCGAGAAGAACGCGGAACGAAGGAGGACGAAGAGACGAATCGGAACAATGGACCAAGACACAATGTCTGGAGGAATGTTGAGGGACCAGAGGGACAGGAACAAGCACTCTGGGGTTTAGGGTCATGCTGAGAACAGCATGGGCGTAGGGCGTAGGAGAAATGGAACATGGCCACGAAGGAAGGTCTTCGCGATGGAAACAATAACGAAGAAAAGCAGTGGTGGTCCAAGATAATGTGGAGGAACGAAAGACCAAGGAGAAAAAGAGTGAATTTGGACCTGATAGATTACGATAGTCGATAACATTGGTAATAGATAGTAAAGCAGAACACTGAAGACAATTGAAAACAACAGCAACAACAATTATAGTGATGATGATAATAATAATAATAATGATAACAATAGTGATAACAATGATAATAATGATAATAATGATAACAATAATGATAATGATAATAACAATAATAATAATAATAATGATGATAATAATGATAATAATAATAATAACAATAATGATAATAATAATAATGATAATAATAATAATAATAATAATAATAATAATAATGATAATAATAATAATAATAATAATAATAATAATAAATGATAATAATAATCACAGTAATAATAACAATAATGATGATAATAATAATAATAATACGAGCCAAGAGTACCAGTTTGTTTGGAGCCTTTATACAGAAAGCGTAAAAGGAATGGTGGTCTTCCATACGCCCGTGCTGCGTCTTCTGTGGCAGCCCCTGTTGTGTGGTGGAGAGGGAGGAGGTCCAAAGTCGAGAGAAGCGTAGGTGAGACTGGGAACAATGGAAGCTGTGTAGATGTTCCTGAGTCTAGGTGTAGAGAGTCCAGGAGTTAACGTTACGTCCACAGCAGAGGATGTGAGAACAAGGGCTGGAGGACCTGGTCATGGTGGCTACGTGTTCCATCGTCCAGGGGAACGTTAAGAGGCTCGGTGGACTGAATATACTGGAGGAGGGTGGGGGTGTCTAGTGAGACAGTGAAGGGTAGGGCAGGGTTTGAAGCTTGGTGGGGTGAGTAACCAGCAGCTTCGTAGGCTGGGGGCCTAGTGAGTCAGTAGGGGGTAGGACAGGGCTGCAAGCTTTGTGGACTGAGTAACCTGGAGGGGGCTGGGGCCTAGTGAGACAGTAGGGGGTGAGACATGATTGGAGGCGAGACTGATGTGCATAACTATGGTCAAGGTTTGGTTGATGGTGAGGTGGTAGGCGGTGGTCTAGCTCTGGGGGTTGTTAAGGAGGTTCCGAAATGGCTGTGTAGTCGAGAGAGCTGGATGTGTGTGTGTGTGTGTGTGTGTGTGTGTGTGTGTGTGTGTGTGTGTGTGTGTGTGTGTAATAATGATAATGGTAATAATAAATGATGATCAAAATGACAAAAATCATAATCACAACAATGATGATCAAGTGATATCAGTGATAATACATAATGATAATCATAAATGGTTCATTTAATTAACTGCAGCCAAAGGCTGAAAAATATACAGAGAAACTCAACGCAATATAGCTAGTGGGGTCATAAAATAGGGCGGAGGATTTACAGAAGTCTTTACAGAAACATTGGGCCAGCGGTCTACTGATTATTGATGATGTTCACAGTGGTTGAGACGAATGTGGCTGGTCTTATAGCGGTCTGTGCGATCTCGGATGGGATTCGATGCGGTTGCGATGGTGTCGAACAGCAACTCGGGGACGAGGGATCTCACGTATAAAGTGATAACGGTGGTGAAAATCGTGCAGCAACTTCTTCCTGAGCTGTTGCACGGGAATCAAACAGTGGAAAGAAGGACTCAGGAGAATCAATTTGTTGAGCGCCTCTTGATATGTGGTGCAGGAGTGCACGCTGAAATCGTCTTCATGCCTTCTATTGCACCTTTTCCAGTAGACGCTGTTATGTGGTGCAAGGAGAGGAAGGCCGTGACGAGGGAGGCATGAGGAAGTCTGAGAACGCTGAAGGTTGTGGGGAAGTTCCTGGGTTATGGTGCAATGGTGCCAAGTGTTTTGAGAAGATGAAGAATGTAAAGACGAAGATTGGAGGATTTGATGATGGTACTGACGTGTTCCTTCCAGCTTAGTCTATCGTCCAGAGCGACACCGAGAAGCTTGGTAGACTGAATAACCTGGATGGGACAAGGGCCTAGTGCGACAGTAGTGGGTGGAACAGGGCTTGAAGCGAGGTTAATATTCATGGCTACGTTCATGGCTTGGTTGATGGTGACGTGTTTGGCGGTGATCCAGCTCTGGAGGTTGTTAAAAGGGTGTTCCAAAGAACGCTGTAGTCAGGGGGGGAGCTGTTGTCAGCGGTGATATCATTGGAAGAATCGTCAACACACTTCCATCGAGCAGGTTCATCGATCGGGACATCATTTATAAGGATGAGAAAGCACAAAGGTCCCAGTGGGCCTTCGTACCCTGTGGGACGCCGCAGAGGTGAGGGACTGGAAGGTGGAGGGAGAAGGCTGGCCCCCCTAGGATACTTAAAGCCTGGCGACGCAAGACGGAGTCTGCAAGACGGAAAATGAGACTCCGCCACGGCTCTATGTCATCATCTTTAGGACGGTGGATTCACCACCTTCAGAATGGCAGCCATTTCATGCCGTCCCAGCAGACTGGCCAGCGATCGCCATCATCCCAGCAGACTGGCCAAGGTTCACCATCATCCCAGCAGACTGGCCAAGGTTCACCATTATCCCAACAGACTGGCCAAGGCTCATCATCATCCCAGCAGACTAGCCAAGGTTCACCATCATCCCAGAATATTCTCCAACCCAAATATTGCCCTCGTAACCTTACCATTAATTGTAAAGAAACCTCCCCACCCAGCATATTGTAGTTGCATGTTTATGATTTCTTTTCTTTCAGTCTAGTAGCAAAGTGGGTTTTTTTTTTTACATGTCTTCAAATATTATTTTCCGTAAAGATAAAAATCCTAGACACGACAGTAAACTTTTAGTAACTTTTCTCAACATAACTTCATTTTCTTGTGATTAACTTCAACGAATCCTGAGACAGAGAGCTAATGGTACAATGGGCGTCATGCTAACAGAAAAATATAAATTGACGCTCTTTAGACTTTAGTGTTATCGACCAGGACGATTCTGACTTTGAGGGAACAAATTTTGATTTTCAAAAGAAGAGAATTATGGGCGTGACTTTACCGAGGTAACTAAGAATAGTGACTTTAATGATAAAGAACTTCTCACATTAATCTTACGTCTCTTCAGTGGCTGCAAGGGAACAAACAGATAGACATATACAAATGGAAATCAGAAAAAAAATTGACTGTTGTTATTGCCCTACATTTATGACGTATAGACTCACTTTCTCCTAAATATTCATTGAAAACATTCGGTATCACTAGACGGTTTGATGCGACTTTCCCCAGAGCAGCGGACACTATCGGATCTGATGCCATCTTAGCCTACTGAACCCTACTAAAATTTCGTCCTTAGACCCTTCGAACCCATGTGATTAAAAAAGCCACAGCCACACGTAGTATAGTAGCCTGGACGTCATCACTTGCTTAGAGAGAGAGAAAAAAAAAAGAAGGTAAGAAAACGCCTTCAAGATACGAGTTGGGTCAAGACGGCGAAGGTTAAGGTAACGCCGTCACACCGAAGCAGTCCTGCGGTTGGCCGCGAGTTTATCATGTTTCCCGCACCAGTAATACGGCGCTGGCGACAAGAGACGCCGCTCTTGGGCCCCCCCTTCCGACCGGTAACCCCGACGACCTGTCACCTGAACCCTTCGGATAACTTACATTTTCAATTACTTGCTGCCTGTGTCATGCTGACACTTGGGAGGGAAGGAGGCTGTCTGAGGAGGTCCCGGCTTCGCTGACCGGAATAACTCGATTCCTTCGGGTCGCTCAGGCCACGTTGGAGGTCAACGTTTAGGGCTGTTGCTGGGAACATTGGGGCCACTTGAGGAGGGAAAGGTCGGTGTCCAGGACACCCACCTCCCAAGGTAGGGACTCTGGAGCTTCGAGGGTCTGCGTTTGGCAGCGACGCGTTGCAAAGACTGTGTGGCTCGAAGCTCACGAAGAGGAGCCACTGGAAACGGCTGAAGTCAAAGGTAAATCCAAAGTTCTGAAAAGTGACCTTTAGATACTTGCTATAATATTTTCCGTCCATTGAGTTTTACGTTCCAAACCAAAAAAGAAAAAGTCTCCCTTTCCACCAACGTTGGGGGAAAAAAATGAAAAATCTTTCGTCTGTATTCTTTCGTCCTCTCCCACATCTCTACGGCGACACCTTCATGCCTCCTCCATACGACGAATGCGATCTCCATTCTTCGTGAAAACAACATATATATATATATATATATATATATATATATATATATATATATATATATATATATATATATATATATATATATATATATATATATATATATATATATATATATATATAGGTACTTGTATGTGCGAATATGAGTAAATATGTGTATTGTAGATAAGACGCCATTAGAAAACGATGACGTCATAGCTACGTCTCTTCCTTGTATATCAATTGACTCACACACACACACACACACACACACACACACACACACACACACACACACACACATTCATGTGTGTGTGTGTGTGTGTGTGTGTGTGTGTGTGTGTGTGTGTGTGTGTGTGTGTGTGTTATTACATTTTTCTCTTCCAACTAATGTTCACAATTTTTTCCCTACAAAGAAGACACTCCGATGTTCAATATGTATTGCAGAAGGTGTAGTGCATTAAGTGTAGTGCATTAAGTGTAGTGCATCAAGTGTAGAGCATCAAGCGTAGCGCATCAAGTGTAGCGCATCAAGTGTAGTGCATCAAGTGTAGCGCATCAAGTGTAGTGCATCAAGTGTAGCGCATCAAGTGTAGCGCATATCTATCAAGTAATTACTTAGACACCAACTCTGGCAACCTGCCCGACGACTTCGGGTATTTAATTTAGAACTTAATTCTTTGTCCTAAGTCCGGTTTATATCCCAGAGGTGAGCCTTGACGAAGAAAGCACGCGGCTGTCCATTGCTTCGTGTGTGTGTGTGTGTGTGTGTGTGTGTGTGTGTGTGTGTGTGTGTGTGGTAGCGTCCCATGTCATCTACCCTTCTGGAATTCGATGCTCCTCAGTAGCTAAGATCACAGGCACTGGCTATCTGCTCTCGGGGGCCCCCTAAAGGCGATCAAAAACAAGACTGAAGTGGAGGTTAACGGGGGAGCAGTTCACACCATCTGGGCACCAACGTCTCGTCACTGAGAGATAGCTATGCAGATGTGGTGGCTTCCCTGTGAATAGAAGCCAAGCTGAGTCAAGCTGGGAAAATCGAATAAGACATCACGTATCGTTGTCTTCTATAGGAGTAAAGAGATTTATCTTTCCTTGATGTGACATTCTTTTTTTTTTGTGAGTCATTGAGGAACATATAGATACAGTATTAGAACACAGAGTCAGGGTTTTAAGATGGGGTTAAGAGATCCAACGTTCATCTTCAGAGGATTTAAAGAATTCCCAGTTCTGCTCGTCTATGAATCTCCTCGCTCAACGAACTATGTGACATACTTAGGGTATTTGATTCTCATGGCGGGAGGTCCTCGACTCAAGGAGACTCCGAAGTGGCTGACCTCCTTCCCATGCAGATAGCTGTGTGGCTACGGCCTTCACGTTTTCCATTCTTGATGATCTACTGCGAACCATCAGCTCCAATGCTGCTCGAATTTCAGACCATCATCATCACGACCATTATTTTCCCAACACTAGTTCTTCACCTCCTGACCCTCAGAGTTTTACTTGTCAGTTGGTTCATCTGTGTCTGTTCACCTCACAGCATCTCTTCCTGCAGCTGTTCCCTCGAAACGCCAAGTTATATAACATCATGGTGGCGCCAGCTGGAGTGAAATGAAAATTCTCTTCCTTTTTATCTTGCTCGTAAAGATTGATGTCTTCCTTCGGGCGATGGTTCTGTCTCCGCAGCAGACTTGGGTGACCCAAGTGCTCATGCCCATCCTCATGCACTGTCTTCTAGATCCGTACTCATACTTGGAGCTTATGTATTTGTGCTGATATTCCTACTTGTAGTTCATGTATTCGTACTTGTAACTCAAGTATTGCTCCTGACGCACATCGTACAAGCGATGTGCATCACTTCATTACCTCCTTCATACAATCCAAAAAAGATCTTTTGTTTTAAGCACAAGCAAAGAGCACAGTGTACCCCCCCCCCCCCCCCCCCCGTGACCATGCGCCTGTGCTTGCTCGTCTATATTGCTTTTGTTTAGAGCTTTTATATGTCGTCTTTGGAAAGATGATTGACCGTCGTAATCCTTTCAGCTCTTGGCTTACCGTTTGGACTGTCTACTGTCACCAGCACTGGTCCCGGTGTAGACGAGGGGAAGAGATGGATAATCACAATAAGCTATTGTTTGGCACACAGTAAAGCGGATAAAAAAAAATGTCCAACACACACATCCACGATGAAAGCACACTCCCATAGAACAATAGCGCAAGAAAAGACATCAATAACAAAAAAAAAATTGTTCGTCTAAATGGCTGTCACAGGTAGAATTCCCTCCCTCTCTCTCTCTCTCTCTCTCTCTCTCTCTCTCTCTCTCTCTCTCTCTCTCTCTCTCTCTCTCTCTCTCTCTCTCTCTCTCTCTCTCTCTCTCTCTCTCTCTCTCTCTCTCTCTCTCTCTCTCTCTCTCTCTCTCTCTCTCCCTCACCTTCGCCATCTTTATGTTCAACAACAACAAACTCCTCCTGAACATTGCCATTGTCTGCAGCAGGGAGGGTCGGGGGCAAAAGGAAGTGAACCCCAGCTGGCAGCAGTGGATGCACGTCGCTCTTGCCATCATGGATCCTGAGTTATTCTTGGCCATTATTATCATTTCAATGCAAATGGAACGGAGGAATTTGCAATGCATTCTTATCATATTCATTATCTTTTTGCAAGAGTCTTGGGTGGCAGTGCTCGAACTGATATCCTATGTGTTTTAATTCAGTGTATTTACTTGTGTTCTTGATATATATATATATATATATATATATATATATATATATATATATATATATATATATATATATATATATATATATATATATATATATATATATATATATATATATATATATATATATATATATATATATATATACATATATACATATATA
>NC_092252.1:16134611-16152111 GCF_036320965.1 Panulirus ornatus | reverse complement strand
CTGGGTCAGGGACACTTGCCTTACCTTACACACACACACACACACACACACACACACACACACACACACACACACACACACAACTCGGTTTGCGGCCAAGCTTCCCTATCGTTCCTGTGTTCACTCATGCTGTTCGGGGCTGCGGCCCGTATATGTACACAATTCAGTGGACCCCTGGATCCCACCTACAAATTCCATCAAACAGTTTGGTTAAACTACTCATTCTGAGAGTAAACCAGCTACGCCATTCATCAAGCCATCCAAGCAAACACCTTAAACCATTCTTGAGAGTTCGTTTTCATGTTATCACTTAAAACCAATTACTCATATTAGCAACCTAAACAACGAACGCCCTTATCAAACATCAACTTATTAAACCTTTCTTTAAACCAATCATTTTGATGACATAAACCAGATATTCTTATATCTAAAGTGATTAAACATATCCCTTTGTCTCACTTATACTAAAATTGCTTGTACCTACTTTCGTACTTATAACTACAAGCAAAGCACTAAACTCCTTATGACCACTGACTTACAATGTTCACTTGTATTTCTAAACTCCATAGCATTACTTAAAGCTCTTTGCATACCACACAATATGACGTTTATGTTCATATTTATGATTCATACTTTTCTAACCACGCTGAGGTACAGTCGAACATATTCATACTAGCCCATACAGGCTTTCACAACCAAACAGTAGTCATACTGAAATTCCTAGAGAATGAAAGTCTCTTCTCAGAGCTAACATACTGAGAGGATGAACCCATCATACTGATATCCTAGACTAAGTGACATCATCACCCTCGAAAAGTAAATCATTCTAAAAAGTCATACTGACATACATAGTCTCATACTGAAGCCTTAAACCAATCATTCATATTCGAGTCATACTGAAAGTTATACCCCTCATACTGACATCCTGTAGCATTCATACTATCACCTGAAATTACTCGTGGCGAAGGTCATACTAAAATTCATAGCCTTTATAATGAAATCCCGAGCCGAGTGATAGTATCACCCCAGATCAGTCATACTAGAAGGGTGAAGCCGTCTTCCTGGCGCCTAGAGCAGCTAGAGTTTGATTCGCCAGTAATTACCCTCCACCAAGGATGGGCACACTTATGCATAGACCTTATGAGGTGAGGAGGGCGCTGTCGGGAGCACGTCAGCCAACGGCTCTTGGGCCAGGGAGAGGCAGGTACCATCCTTGCTTCACGAGGGAGGGAGAGGCAGGTACCATCCTTGCTTCACGAGGGAGGGAGAGGCAGGTACCATCCTTGCTTCACGAGGGAGGGAGAGGCAGGTACCATCCTTGCTTCTAGAGGGAGAGGCAAGTACCACCCTCACAACACGAGGGAGGGAGAGGCAGGTACCATCCTTGCTTCTAGAGGGAGGGAGAGGCAGGTACCATCCTTAATCGAGGTACAGAATCTGCAAGGTCTTCTCTTCCTCGTCCCTCACATGGCAACAGTGTGCGCTCTTTTATATCATTGTTTACTAAAAAGGCAATGCACTGGAGATTATCTTGGGCTCCTGAAATGTTTATAGACCCGAACGTGCACAGTGGAAAGGTTATATAGGAAGAGGAAAGGATGAAAGAAGGAAGGGAATTCCACAGCTTCGCTGTGAATGGAGAGAGAAAAGATAACGGTCAGTTCTCGTGTGGCTGGTCTCCACATAGAAACTATCGGAAACAGCAGCCAGTCGCGTGCAGAAAGTCCAGTCCTTTGTCGCTGGAAGATATGCAGACAGTTCGTGAGAGCAGTGGCCTAAACGATACTTAGGGAGGAGGGAAACAGACGAAGCATCATGAGGGACGGGAAGAGATCCTTGACGAGATGTCGTGGCACAGAACTCGTAAGGCGGATTATCTTTTCGTAAATTCCACTCCCGTCTAAAACAGACGAGGCGCAGGAGCCACCCCAGATATGTGATCAGTGCTCCATACTAGGGCGAACGAGATTCCCTGACGATATAGATTGGGCTGCCCAGAACACAAATGTGGCTCCTGCATGACGTTTAAGAAGCCAATTTTGTATTGTCAGGTATGTGGGGTTTCCTGGGTAGAGTGGAGGATATTGTTATATCCAGCAAGTTTTATATTATCGTACAGTTGAACTGTAGTGTTGTGTTCTGAAGTTTGATTGAAGGAAACTGGCGAAATTGAGATGTGAGTTGAGAATGTGTTGTGCACTGTTGGGGTTGAGTAAGTTGTTGCTTGCTTGCCTATTCGCAGATGCTGCAGGGGCTCGAATCGAGAGAGAAAATATGTTCAGAGCAAGAAAAGGAGCAAATATGGACGTGATGAGAAGAAAGTAGTTTAGAGCCTTTAGTCATACCCTGCTCAATGTATTAGAGATTCGAAGACCACCTTAAAAGTGACGAATGTTCTTAAAAAGGGAGCATCGCAGATGGCTCTCACAGGAGATAGGTGTTGGGGAGGCGCAGTACTTAACTGGCCCCAAAGTATTCTGTCGTAACGGGCAGAGGTTCTGCTGATGATACAGCTTCATCACGCATGGGTTCTGATAGTAACACCAAAAAAAAGTAGGTTCTTCCATTTCGTATAAGTAGACACGACCGACCACAATGCCTCTCCCTGCCTCGCGTGGGGACGTCCCGCCATGACAAAGACAGAAGAAACTGGCTCCAATATTCCTCTACCAAGGACCAGCCAGAGGGAAGGATGCGTTCCTCTAACACCCGCACAACATTCCTACTGTCATGCAGTGACATTGTGCACGTCAGGCTGCTCGCCACCTCCATCAGGGCTGAAGAGGAGATGGGGTTTTCTAAGCACTAGACAACAGACTGGTTCGCGGAAGGCCATTGTACGATGTTTCCAGTGGTTCCAGGCAACGTGTGAAACACTCCATGGCCTCTGATGCTCATGCTGTCTGATTTACAGTCCTCCATGCCTGTCATGCCATCAGGGATACATTACTGACTGTAAACTGGGGATCGTACCTTCCAAGACTTCCCAGGTCCCAGGATACGATAGACGTCTCCTTTCTGTACTACAGACAGTACAGCATCAAATGTTTTCCATTCGTTTCCAGTGGTTAGACTTCTTGACAGCATTGGTCAAGGCTGTGAAATATCACCACTTTTCTATTCGGGCATTCATTGATGCCTTGAAAAGCCTCGTTACTGGTTTTACTCCTTATCTTGACGGTCCCTATGTATCAGCCTTCTATTTTTCTGTAAGGGACAGCAGTTGTTCTGTTGTGTGTACTTAAGGGGGAGTCATCAAACGCTAGCATTTCAAGGCATTTTTTTTTATCGTTTTTTCGTTGTATGATGGTATCTTTCTATCCAGGCCTCAGTTTACTTTTTTTCATGAAGCTTTTTTTTTTTCATTTCTCCATTACAGAGAAGTCGAAACTTTCCTCATGACTGGTCCACCGGAACACTTAGATTATGTCTGAATGTCTTAATCTCTCCTCCAGATGAAATTCTCAGCATTACTCTATCATCATCTTGAAGTCATGTTAAGAAACTGTGGCTCTTATTTGTGTCTACGTCAGATAAAGAGAATGAGAAACAGGAAAGGTGTGCAAGTATATTTCCCAGGAGGGAACTGAGCTTTTTTATATCTTCTTTTTAAATCTTCGAGACAATGGGAACTGCCTGATTTATAATGACCTGTTGGTTAATAAGTTGCGTATATACCTTCCCATTTCCAAGTAATATCTGTCTTTGGGCAGCGTATGAGTTATGAAGCCACTGGCACATCTACCAAAAGGGTTTTTAGCAAAATCTACGTGTAGCATTTCGCTTGTGTTGACTGTGTTCTTGAACGCATCTACGATTTCAGTGTAGCAGTCGAGCAAAAGCGAGATGGTAGTAGATCTTCTCACCCCAAAGCAATGTTGTCCTGGGTTATGTGGCTAATTCGATCCCAGAAAGTCTTAAGACTCGCTCGGTAAGTTCCATGATGTTTGATATCAGTGCCGTTAGTCAATAGACTTTTAATTTCGATGTGCTTTGCATCTTTGTGTGTGGGGCGATGCGATTCATTTCCAGATTTTCTGGAATTATCTTCGCGTCAGTGGTGCTTAACATCACAAAAAACAGACTTCCAGGAATCTGGTCCTGGAGCAGAGTGTTTGGACATGCTCTTTATCTCCCCCTCGGAGTCCTTAAACCTGGTGACAAAATCTGATGTGTTTAACATGAGGGACTCATGTTTGGGAAGAATTGTTTTGGGTCATTCATCACATCTGCCGTCGCAGGAGGAAAAAAAAAAAAAAAACATTGTCTTTGCTGAATTTCTTCTTTTAAGTGCTTCTCTTTTATCTTTGCCTCAATCAGCATCTTTAATTTGGCCTTTAACCTGACCCCTGAGGGTAGGGATCAAAGGCTAGTAGTGCCGAGGGCGAAGAGGAAATGCGTTTGTCTAAGGTGAAGTGGATTAATTGGTTGGTTACCCAGGGTGTAGTGAAGATGTGTTTTGTCAAGGATGAGGTGAAGGAGAGAGACGCACTACATCACACGCGTAGGTCGGCTTTGCTCGCCTGGGAGGTGATTTCCTGGCTGAGGTGACCAGTGATTCAAGTTGTCCTTCAGTATCACAGTCATCTCCTGGCTAGCATCTGTGTTAAGTTCCCTCTCTTCTTCTAAGTTGGTCTATGGAAACTGAGGTTCTCTATTTGTAGTTTAAACACGAACAGTAATATGTTGGGGGTGAAGGCTTTAAACCGTCGCAGTGCTTGGTCTTTCTTCTTTATCTTTCATATTTTGAGCTTATGGTCGAGCTGAGAGAGGTGTGTTTTCCTTTGCTTGGTGAGTAGAGGCCTTTGAGAAGGTCTTTGCAACATATATCTGTCTTCTATAGACGAAACGTTTTATTCCATCTCGTCTGAACCTTTCGCAAGTAAGTGACAGGCAAACGGTTCTCCAAGTCAAACATTTTAGCCATCCGTCTGATGTCTTGCCTTGCTGGAGTGATGGAGATGGTATTACAGGCAGTTCATTGTTCATTGAGTCCCATTTCATATCTACTGAATTTGCCTGATTCACCTTGATAGCGAAGCGTTTCATGCAGTAACAGTTAAGTAACCAGACGAACACGTATTGTCAATTTTCCGTTGCGCTGAAAGTGTTGTGTACTTGATAAGGCGTCGTCACGTATCCAGCATTGCTTGTGGGAGGAGCAGTGCGTTATCTCTTCTGGCAGAGTTCTGCTATAGGTTGCCTATGTAGACGTTGCCGCTTGTCTATTCTGGTTGCCTCTGGTGCAGCTGTTCCTCTGAGCTACTTCCTGTAGGGAACACTCGAACAAAGATGCTTTCCTCTTTTTTTTCTCCTGTCCATCTTTACGTTATGTGAGATGGTTTGAACTTCCCCTCCTCCCTGTACACAACACATTAGCCTCCGTCTTCTCACAAAGCAGCCACTCACTCCTGCCGTCACATTCCTCAACTCCCTCTTACAGCCTTGTCGAACCCGTACTTTTCTTCTCTGAGGCGCAGGGCTGTGTGTTTGTGTGGGGCGGGGGCACTGAATGGACGTGATATTTGATAACGGAGAATTATGGGAACAGGAAGGGCAGGGGGACAGCAATGGGAGAGAGAGACAGGAAGAGGGGCGTTTAGAAGGGATGAGGAAGGGAGACCGACAGTATTAGAGATATAGGAAGGAGAGATAACAGAAGGCTGGATGGTCTATGACGAGGTTATCTGATGGAGGACAGCACGGACAGATAACAGAAGACCTGATGGTCTATGACGAGGGTATCTGCTGGAGGACAGTACATGGGAAGGACAGATAAACAGGGGGGTCTGATGGTCTATGACGAGGTTATCCTCCCCGCCCACCTCCATAGATGGAGACAGAATAGTAAAGCAGAAGGCTCCTCCCCATCCATCACTATAGATGGAGACAAGATAGTAAAGCAGAAGGCTCCTCCCTACACACCACTATAGATGGGGACAGGATAGTAAAGTAGAGGGTTCCTTCCCCACACGCCACTATAAATGAAGATAGGACAATAAAGCAGAATGTTCATCCTCTCCTCTCAATACAGATGGAGGCAAATGATCACACTACTTGATACAGAGGCTTTCGTCTACCCACTTTTCAAGCGATTTCTTTATTCTGTATGACTATTCTCTCGAGGTCAAATGAGAGAGAGAGAGAGAGAGAGAGAGAGAGAGAGAGAGAGAGAGAGAGAGAGAGAGAGAGAGAGAGAGAGAGAGAGAGAGAGAGAGAGAGAGAGAGACAGACAGACAGACAGACAGACAGACATAGAAATAATGATAAAGGCAAACGTGTAAACATCTTGAGCACGAAAGTCATATCATCGTCTAAGACGATGATATGACCCCATGAGCACGGCAGTACGACCCATGAGCACCACAGTACGACCCATGAGCACGACTGTGCAACACTTTTACATGATTGCCTGACCTCCGATCTAATCCTTACTGGTCAGATCAATGACCAGACAATCATACCTAAAACGTCGTACCATCGCACTCAAGGGGCCGAAAGGCGAAGTGCACGCGAAGCGTATGCGATATAGACGGAAGGCACTGGACGGTTAACTGTATGCGATATAGACGGAAGGCACTGGACGGTTAACTGTATGCGATATAGACGGAAGGCACTGGACGGTTAACTGTATGCGATATAGACGGGAAAGTAAGGTTAAGTGTACGCGAATTACGGACGGCAAGATGATCTATAATCAATGTACTGGAGGCAGACAGAAATCTGTGTGACGGTACTTGAACATTAAGAAACTATATATATATATATATATATATATATATATATATATATATATATATATATATATATATATATATATATATATATATATATATATGGACTACTAAACGATATTTGAATTGTGAACGGCGATATAGAAAAGTTTTTCGTACAGAATGCATGCGGAACTGGTACATGATATACGGATCACAGAACGATATGCGAACGATTTTCGACATGTAACCTCACAGAGAGCTGTCCAGGTTCTGAAACAGAAAGCTGGCGTCTCTCTCTATCTCGTCCATAATAGATCTTATGAACCAGGAGCACCACAGTATCTTAATACATGAGTTTGTATGAGAAAGACAGACAAAAGGAGGAGGCCTGATTGGCTCATGACTGGTTTGTCTGGTTAAGAAAGAAAAAATAAAGTTTAATTTGACAAGAAAATGTGATTCCGCTCAGCAGTTTTTTTTAAGCAATCAGGACTGAAGTGATGATAATGTTCTTCTTCGAAATACATTTGATGATGGGTAAGACCAAATACATCACAGTTGTGGCGGGTCATTTCGTACCGTTTTAATCCGGGAATATTCTCCAGGACGATATTCAGAAAGGGGTTAACTGTGCACTGGCAATATCAAAGCTCTGATCAATGAAATTACGTGTTCTGTGTGCAATATTGAAACAATGCAATACTCTGTGGACGGTATTCGGGTGGGATTGCACATCTCATGGTGGATATTCCAACTTGAATACGATAAATATGTCTTACGGGACCGATATTCGGACGTGTGCACTGGGAATGACTTTCAAAAAGAAGATCGTCAGTGAACACCACTATGAGACGATTATAACTGGTAATATCCGGATACCATTGGTGTCCGGATACATCATATCCGAACAAGTGATGGACTAATCGTGTTTTTTTTAATGACGAACGAACGGCAGTAGTGTGTGTGTAACGAGAGAACGACTGTACTGTGTGTGATAAGCGAACGGGAACAATAGGCGTTCCTTAGAGATAAGCGATATCTCTACAGGAACAAGGGTTAAATGCAGCGCGCAATCCAGCGATAGCGGAGGAACGCATACCCGGCTTCGACGGCCGGTGGAGTGACGCGAGGTACTTGGGAAAGTATAGGAATGGCGGGTGCCGTTCGCAATGATGGATCATCGCGCGTTCCCCCAACAGTAGCAGGGGAGGGCATGCACCGTGTGAAGAACATGAAGGGAATTCCACCCGATATTTCGACGATAACTCAGGGTTGCGCATGACTCAGGCAACAGTCGATATACCTTTTTTAAATTCCTCTCACATGAGCAGCGAATATTTAGACACGATAAGCAAAGGATGTAGCGACTTTGTCTATATAGTTCAAAGAGAATTTGTATATCTATAAGTTCTATCTGGACTATACTAACGTTGATATTGCCAGGTATAGTGAGCTGAGAGTTGGTTATTGCCATTCGAGAGCATAGCTCAACACACATCACCCTCATAAATGAAGATCTTATGTTTGTTGACATTTCATGAAATTACGATGATGGATACACATACACACAAACACTTACACAAACAAACAAATATATATGTAATGTGTGTGTGTGTGTGTGTGTGTGTGTGTGTGTGTGTGTATCATCCCTGGGGATAGGGGAGAACGAATGCTACTCACGTATTCCCTGCGTGTCGTAGACGACTAAAATTGGTGGGAGCGGGCGGCTGGAAATCCTCCTCTCCAGTTTTTACTTTTCCAAAAGAAGGAACAGATGAGCAAGCCAAGTGAGGATATTTCCTCTAAAGCTCATTCATCTATTCTTGACGCTACCTTGTTATTGCGGAAAATGGAGAATATATATATATATATATAGGTATATATATATATATATATATATATATATATATATATATATATATATATATATATATATATATATATATATATATATATATATATATATATATATATATATATCTCGGAAAGCAAAAATGGGTATGTTTGAAGGAATAGTGGTTCCAACAATGTTGTATGGTTGCGAGGCGTGGGCTATGGATAGAGTTGTGCGCAGGAGGATGGATGTGCTGGAAATGAGATGTTTGAGGACAATGTGTGGTGTGAGGTGGTTTGATCGAGTAAGTAACGTAAGGGTAAGAGAGATGTGTGGAAATAAAAAAAGAGCGTGGTTGAGAGAGCAGAAGAGGGTGTTTTGAAATGGTTTGGGCACATGGAGAGAATGAGTGAGGAAAGATTGACCAAGAGGATATATGTGTCGGAGGTGGAGGGAACGAGGAGAAGAGGGAGACCAAATTGGAGGTGGAAAGATGGAGTGAAAAAGATTTTGTGTGATCGGGGCCTGAACATGCAGGAGGGTGAAAGGAGGGCAAGGAATAGAGTGAATTGGAGCGATGTGGTATACAGGGGTTGACGTGCTGTCAGTGGATTGAATCAAGGCATGTGAAGCGTCTGGGGTAAACCATGGAAAGCTGTGTAGGTATGTATATTTGCGTGTGTGGACGTGTGTATGTACATGTGTATGGGGGGGGGGGGGTTGGGCCATTTCTTTCGTCTGTTTCCTTGCGCTACCTCGCAAACGCGGGAGACAGCGACAAAGTATAAAAAAAAAAAAAAAAATATATGCTGATAACCACAAGGAAAATGAAACACGATAAGTTCCCATGTGCACTTTTGTGCAATGATCATATCCTTAGGGAAGATACAAGAATGAGACAGAAGACGTAGAAAAGTCCGTTGATATACAAGGAAGAGACATAGCTAGGACACCTTGTGTGGGGTAATATCATGGAAAATAATTATAAGAATTTATATAATATACCAGTTTTCTTATGTTCCAGATAAGAACGGCAACAGTAGAAGCAGTACGATCTTTGGTGCGTGGCACCCGGCAGCAGGCCGGTGGCGGCGGCGGCGGCGGCGACAGCGATGGCGGTGACGGGGCTTTGATCGCTCGTCCCAGCGGGCTAATTAGAGGCATCGGTGGGTACAACACGGATGATCCTGTTGGGGCGGTGTCAGCGGTCGCGTCCGCCCGGTGTAACAGCAGCGTTTAATCTGATCGGCCGACCTCCCCCAGCGCCCTGGGGGCAGACCCTACCAGCAAGCGCTAGATAAGGAGACGAGGCTCCAGCCCTCCGCTGGAGCTAGGAGGAAGAGATAGACTAGCCAACCCCAGACCCTACCAAGGAGGCGGGGGAGAATCCTCCTGTATTATCACACACCCTCCTTCGCTGATGGCATCCCCTAACGTGAAAGTTAACGCCTGCCGATGGTACACGCCAATTCTAAACGCCGGGAATCTTCGAAACCAGCGGGTAACAAGTCGTCTACTTAACTACAATTAAATCAGTAAGAACTGTGACATTATGAAGACCAATGACTGTGTGATACTGTCTCTGGAACGGCCAGTGATGGACTTAAGACAGTCATAAGGGAGAGGAAATGTTCATATAGTGTTCAAACAGGGTTTAAAAACTGAACCTTTTAACGCGCGGTTCGACCCTGCACCGTTCATGTATTCACTACTGAAAGCTTTTGTATAAACAAGGGTGTCGATCGAACCCTTTGACTCTATACTAATAGAGCATTTGTAGGGAACGGATCAAATCCCTTTGACAGTCTTTATTCATGGTTTCGGAATATTATTTTGTTTATTTGGATTCCCTGAAATTCCGTATTTTCCACCAGTTCTTTACTTTATCATGACCCAGTTCACCACTTCACAATGATGAATGAATTAACGGGAAGAGATAATGATAAAGTTGACATGGATTACTTTAATACACGTAGACAATTCTGTAATATCTTATTCATTCATTATACACGACTGTAGAATATATGTGCATTATTGTAATTTACATATTCTTTTGTGACGTTATGTATGTGACAGCAGTAATGATATTAGAAATGGTAATGATAATGATAATAATGATAAGGATAGAATAATAACATTATAATGATAATGATGACAATAATAATATTGATAATGATAATAATGATAATGATAATGATAATAACAATAATGATAATAATAATGATAATAATAATAATGATAATAACAATAATAATGATAATAGTAATAATAATGATTATGATAATGATAATAATAATAGTAAGAATATTAAAGATAACAATAGTAATATTGATAATGATAGTAATAATAAAAACCATAATGATAATGATAAAGAAGGTCTTTACCAGAGGAGAACTATACTGCTTGGTTTAAAGTCAGTCATGAAATTAATGAGAAAGTAAATAACCAGGAGAATAATCAGCTTCAATGACCTGGGACGTCTTTTTTTCTCTCTCTTTTTTTGAAGGTGAAGCAAGAGGAACAGACAGAACTCCCCAGCCTCACACCCAACCCTCCTCCACCCCCACCACCAAAGAAATCGTAAAAAAAAAGATTAAAGAAAATTCCAAATGGAAAGAGCAAATCTCTCTCTCTCTCTCTCTCTCTCTCTCTCTCTCTCTCTCTCTCTCTCTCTCTCTCTCTCTCTCTCTCTCTCTCTCTCTCTCTCTCTCTCTCTCTCTCTCTCTCTCTCTCCCAACTTAATTACATAACACCCAGTTCATCATCATACGTCCAGCCTATTTATTAGTTAGCCATTCTCCCAGGATATACGTATCATGAAAACATTTAGCCAAAAGCTTCTGAAAGATGAAATATCTTCAGACATCAGTTTGTGTGAGTCTGGGAGACGGATTTTCCAAAAGCTATGAATGGCGAACACAGGGCTCACCTGACAAGGGTTGGTTAATCAAAAGGCTTTTGTTCTCACTGTATCTGACATGTCTGAGAAAGTAAATGCTAAAGTTTTGACTGCCTGAAAATAAAATGAATCATGATAGGCCTGAAATAATGATAAATATAATAACGTGATATAAGAATATACGTTAATAATAGTGATAATGATAATGAAGTAATGATGGTGATATAGTGATAATAATGATGATAATAATGATGATAATGATAATGATAATAATGATAATGATAATTTTAATGATAGTAATGATCATAATAATAATAATAATAATAATGATAACAATAATAGTAATAATGATACTAGAATGTCACTAATGATAGATAGATAATATGAGAAGTAATGATAATGATAATAATAATAATGATAATAATTCTAATAATAATGATAATGATAATGATAATAATGATGATAATAATAATGATAATGATAAAATAAATATGATGATAATTGGAGAATACTACTGATAATAGAAAATTAATAAGAAAAGGAATTACAATAATAATAATAATAATAATGATAATAATAATAATAATAATAATAATAATAATAATAATAATAATAATGATAATAATAGTAATAATAATTATAATAATGATAATAATAATAATAATGATAATAATAATAATAATAATAATAATAATAATAATAATGATAATGATAATGATGATAATAATAATATCAATAATAACAATGATAATAATAATAATAATAATAATAATAATAATAATAATAATAATAATAATAATAATATTAATAATAATAATAATAATAATAATATTAATAATAATAATAATAATAATAATAATAATAATAATAATAATAATAATATTAATGATAATAATAAGCTAACATTTATATAATCAGTCATACCATTACATGGTTTCTAAAACTCATTTAGATATAATAAGATTCTCATTTAAAAAGAATGATACATTGCAATTAAAAATCGCCTAGAGATATGCTATTGCCGTAAATCAATCATAAACTATTTATACGTCAGTAATTACATTATAATGGGTCATTTACTCACTGGCAGTCAATTAATCCTTTCGTAAACTAGTAATAAACATACACACACACACACACACACACACACACACACACACACACACACACACACACACACACACACACACACACACACATATATATTAATATATATATATATATATATATATATATATATATATATATATATATATTCTTTTTCTGATATTTTGATTATCTGCCATAGTTTCTCTAAGCTGTATAGAGTGTGCGTTACGTAACAGTTTGACCAGTTAGCCTCGGCAGAAACCTACTGCATCATACCTCACCACCGTCATCTCATTATACCTGAGATCCCCCGTCCCCTGTGCAACAGTGCGACACCACAAGAGCCACATCGAGCCCCCCATCCGAGCTACACCAACGGTCCTCATCCTGACCACTATGGGAACAACATCAGTAATTATTTAAGTAATTATCACTTCAAACTTTGAGCAATTACTTTCTCTTTACCACCGCCATTTTCTATATTCCCATTGGTTGTTGTTGTTGTTGTTGTTGTTGTTGTTGTTGTAAGTATTCTTACCCCCCCCTTTGGAGTTCCCGCCCCTAGCTGCGGGTAATTCAATTAAACATTAATTATCATTATCGTAAATAATCAATATACCTGTTTCAGCTGAGAGAGAATGAGAGAGAGAGAGAGAGAGAGAGAGAGAGAGAGAGAGAGAGAGAGAGAGAGAGAGAGAGAGAGAGAGATGACTAAAGTCCCTGTGACAACACACTCCCGGACTTCTGTGGCGCAGTGGTTTGTGTTGTTTACTATGTATTCACGTACAGACACGCCCGGGGTCCAGTTATAATCGATTGGTTATTTGCTAGCTATGAGCCAGTTACTATCGACTGGTTATATCCTAGCTATGACCAGTTATAATCGACTTACTATAAGCCACCTTTAATCCATTTCTATAACCAGCTATAGAGCAGTCACTCTGTTAAATGCCAGCTATGATCCAGTCTTGAATTAGTTATCAATCTATTGATAACTATAAATACAGTTATAAACTGACTACAACTCCGTCATCTAGCATACGTCAGTCAATTTCACAGCCGCTATATACTAGGTACAGACCATCTATATAACCCAGTCTCCGCTACAAAGCTTATTATAAACTGCCTGTCAGCTATATAATAACCGGTTCATCCATGATGCAGTTTACAATATAAGCTTGAAACTGTTAGGTATCTGTCATATTCGAGTTGCAATAAGATCTATGGATTCAGGTATTCAAATCAATGTATTTTGTTACACATGTTATAATACCAATGTATTCACGCGAATGTACTGTCCAGCATTGTGTCTTCCACTATACTAGGAAACTGATAGGTAAACATTCATATTTAAATATATATATATATATATATATATATATATATATATATATATATATATATATATATATATATATATATGGGAGTGAATGGGGGCAGACAGTGTGAATTGTGTGCATGGGTATATATGTATGTGTCTGTGTATGTATATATATGTGTACATTGAGATGTATAGGTATGTATATTTGCGTGTGTGGACGTGTGTGTGTAGACATTGTGTATGGGGGTGGGTTGGGCCATTTCTTCGTCTGTTTCCTTGCGCTACCTCGCAAACGCGGGAGACAGCGACAAAGCAAAATAAATAAATATATATATATATATATATATATATATATATATATATATATATATATATATATATATATTAATTCATTTATATATATGTACCATTTCGGCCACACAGAGGTTGAAAACACATAGCCACAGGACGTTCAATGGATATCGACATATTCAAGTACATATCAGTAGAAAGAGCGCATATTGGACCATATGCATAAAAGACTTACATATACGCAAACACGTGTTCATTACTTTGTCCATCTGAAACCACCAGGAGTGTTCAAATATACATATATATCACTAATGACAAATTCATGTATATTTCATTACATGCATTATACACGTGCGTTTATTCATAGACATTTAATAGTCACCCACAATGTTCCCGATATCGTCATATTTGGAACGAAGATAAACTCCAATAACACCTTGGCATCACCTCGTCCGGAGACGATATTGATGCATGGATGAAAACACCATCAACAGACGACGCTGAGAGACCACAAACACATCCACCAACGTCTTCCAGAGGATCATGGAATGATATATATATTGCTTAACGATGACAGGGGTTGGGTTGTGGGGAGGAGGAGGAGGAGGAAATGACGGTAATTGAATGTAACACAGGATAGGCTACGAAATCACCATATCATAAAAGATGCATGGCAAAGACGGGAGACGTCATTGTCTCTAATGGCTTAACGGATAGTCATTGAGCACAACAAAGCACCTGTTGCTCCCTTAACGAGAGCACTCAGGATGGATCATGCGAAACGTTGAAGACGAAAAGAACACAATGCTTCAGCTTCATGTCGAAGACGTCCCTCATCTGTGGCACCTCCACAGTCACAAGGAGAAAACGCACGATATTCTCTCTGAAATATCTGTATGTCTTATACCTTTTCCCACAGTAATCTGTGGGTTTCCGATATCTTCCGCGATCACAAACAACCTCGAAAGGGCCCGGTATATCTGCTACGGTTTGAATTCCTTTGTAGTCCTTTGTTATAAGCCGATGATGGGGTACTCTGCATCACTCGCTCTGTCCAGACTCGATTGTTGCTGAGAGGCAACTTCACCTCTCAGGGAAGACGAGATGACTGAGGTAGAGGAATGCCCAAAGTACCTTCACAACTCAGAGTGAATCGGTTAAAAGGAAATTTTTAAAAAAATTCTGATATATCAAAGAAAAAAAATGCTGATAACTATGAGGCTCTGCTCTCTGCAGCGCAAAAACAGACAGAATGTCCTCAAAGGCACAGCTTCTGATGTACGTTCAGGAAGCTACTCCACGTTCAAATGAGAGAAAACGAAATACTTTCAAGAGAGGAAGCATCAACACGGCTACAGGAAGCTGCGCAACGCATTCAAGGTCCGAAACTGATCAGTCGCGTTATCTATGATGAGAAACGTTTCGGACCCTCACGGTGAAGCAACTCGAAGATAAGCGGAGACACAGATCTCCAAGGTGCTCCTAGCCAGACAGATAGTGGCCGGTATGCCCAACGCAGCCTTAAATAGTCTACTAGAACAAAGTATCAAGATGACCAAGACTTCGAAACTGATGTTGAGCGTGTGTGTGTGTGTGTGTGTGTGTGTGTATACTAATACCTGATCGCATTCACCGTCTCCACGCGCCATGTTAACACACAGTTCATTGCACAGCGGACATAATCCTCACGTCACAGTGTTTAGTCTTCGGTACAAATGTGTCGCTTATTGCACTATATACACATCAGCCATGTCCGTCCTTCTAACACACTTTGATTTTCACAGGAAACGCGACGCTGAAGTGGATGATCTCGATTTCTTAACTCTTCACATTTCTCGCTCGTCAGATGGCTTCCTTGGCGCCTCTGTCCTAGGGAGAAAAAAAAATATGAATGGCTGTTCAATACGCCGTGTTTTGCCTTATTGCATGTCTTATTTACTCTGATTGTCGTCTCTTCCTGACTCTGACTTTAGCTTCCTAAATTTTTTTTCCCCCCTCACATGTGTCACGTTGATATGACGCGTCTTCTAAGCTCCGAGCCTTTCACTGGATGATCTAGATGTCTTTGATTCACAATTCCTTTCGCAACTTCTTGCGTCCCTGATTCTTTGTCTCCTCGTTGCTCCTGCTGCTGCTACTGATGCTGCTACTGCTGCTGCTAGTGCTGCTGCTACAGCTGCTGCTACTGCTGCTGCTGCTGCTCCTACTGTTGGCTGCCGATCGTATTCGCCCTCCTTCCATCTTCTATACATCATCGAATCTTTACGAACCACGGGGGCAAAGTTTCCATATTTTTGGAATATTCATCTATAAAGCATTAGATCACCACTTTTACATCGATATTTTTTCATTATATTCATAAAAAGGCCAATTCTAAAATGCCAAGTTTATTTTTATGGTGAATGCGAATCTCATTACACATTTATGATAGTGAATCATTCTTCATTGGATTTACAGACATGAAAGACTTTATTTGATGTCACTAATACGAATGAAAATGTATGAGAAATAAAGTGAAGGGAAATTGTGTAGATATGTACGAAGAGGTCGAAACTATCGCAACGGGCAACTTGCAAGTATTGCGACCAATATGGCCGCCCGTCCAGTGCAAATTTCCCAGAACCGATCAGACAGATCTCCACAAGATGCCTAGGGCAAGCCAGACTCTGAGAGGGTATGTAGGCCTCGGGAGCCAACGCCTCAAACCACCTGCCTGCTCAGGGGAACAAGAAAGCCAACACAGTGTAAGATAACAAGAGATCAGTTAGAACATAAGGGTTATCTTATCACATGATGGCGGATGTGTGAGTTGTATACCTAATGTCAGACGCCACCACAGGGAACTGGCATTGTACAAACGTAAGTACATTACTATGGAATATTGGCTTTAGGTTTGGTTTCATATCACTAACTGATCCCAATATCCAATGATCAGTTGATGATTCGTAAGTGCTGGTACATGGGATCACATGGGAAAGATAGACAACAGAGACAGTGATGGTCGGTGATGAAATTTACTGCTGGGGAACAGTCTATGGAAAAGGCAAATAGCTAAAGACCTGATGGTCTATGACGAGGTTATCTGCTGGAACATGGGAGTGCTAGATAAGAGAATACCTGTTGGTCTACGAAGAAATGATTATCTACTGCCAGTTATTCTTACTCTATATGAATGGAGTCAAAATAGACTATCTAATTCATATAGATCGAATAGAATAGTAAAGCAGAAGGTTCTTCCCCACCCACCAGCATAGACTGTGACAGGATAGTATACCAAAGGTTCCTCTCCCACCCATCTCTATAGATGGAGACAGGATAACATAGAAGAAGGCCCCTCCCTCCGGTATAGA
>NC_092252.1:16127111-16132111 GCF_036320965.1 Panulirus ornatus | reverse complement strand
GTGAGTAAAGCAACAGATCAACCAACTTCGAGAGAACTCAATGTCGAGACCAGTTGGAACTCCAGCCAAATGCCTCAAAAAAGACGCAGGCGTCAGAAGCAGCCTAGATGATGGTGTTGCTGAGGCAACGCACTGGACGAGAGCATGATAGACGATGGCCACAAAATGGTATAATGTATAGTTAATATATCATGAAGAATCTACTCTCCTAGTATGTGCACCGCCAGTATATATAAAAGAAGGATCTAAGCCTCTAACATATGTCTCGTCAGTGCGTAGAAATGCAAGTCTATTCGTCTGCCGAAGCAGAAGAGACCCAGTTAGCCTGATGTCCCATATAACTGAAGTCTTTGACGGGGTGATAGAATTGAAAGACACACACACACACACACACACACACACACACACACACACACACACACACACACACACACACACACACACACACACACACACTGGAACACTTTGAAGAACACCAGCTATATAGACGAAGGCCAATATGAATTTGTGCCGGAGAAAAGTACAGAAACTCAAGATCTAGTTCACCAGAAATGGCATTTATGATACAACGAAAGAGGAAAAACGTGAACGAATAGAATTGCATCAGAGGGAGGAGCGGAAAAGCAAAATGTCAAGCGCAAGCTAAGAAGATGGAGTAAAAGATCTGTGTCTTACAGAATATTAAAAGTGGCAGCAAGTGAAACCACAGCTGGTGTCCTGTCCCAGGTGGTGTGAGGAACGGCTTTGGCATCAACTCGCCTTTATGATAACAGCATCAGACGCAGTAAATAAAGAAGAGAAGGTACAATCAAATGTCTTACCTGAGTAGAAATCATAAGAAGAAGACTAAGAGAAAATGCACAAAAAAAAAAGAGGCTTAGACATGATTTATATGTGGGCATAAGCAAACCTGAGGGGATTTAATGAAGAAAAATTTCAGCGTATGAGTTATGGAAGGACTTACAATACTTCGTTGACACTATACAAAGAACCAAGAGGCGAGAGATTACGTAGTGATAGATGGTCAAAGATCCCGGAGTTCATAATCAAATGAGAAACTTGAGTTCAACGAACACATTAATATAAAAAAAGCTAAATAAATAAGTGGTATGATAATGAGAACCGTCATTAGAAGAGAAAGGAAGTCGATGATGAAAATCTTCAATACATCATTATATAAGAAGCAAAAAAAATTATCATTATTGCGCTGTATTCTCACAGATCAAGCAAGGGAAAGTATTTGTTAAAAAAAGATTTATTAAAACGGAGGGAATGGAACATCTGACCAGCAATGTCAAGACTCAAAAACCAGTAACTATACAGTTGTGAAATACGATGAAGATTGAACCCTCGTGTGACACCAGATGATGGAACACAGAGGAAGAACATATACATCAGAACCAAAAGGACCCCACCTGCGGGAAAGCAATGAGAGTGACTGAATATAAAAGTATACTTGAGGAAATATAGTATGAATATTCAAGACAAGAAAGGCAAAGAAAGATATAGTCCTTCTTGAGTGTTCTACCAAGTGAGGTTAGAGGGGTCTATGTCCGGGAGGAGCATCGAAACCTTTGACAGGAAACTGTAGAAGGATTGACTGTGAGAAATAATGTGCCCGGAGCAACCAAGAACACATGATTATGGCCAGAGAATAGCGGGAGAAGAGGAGAGAACAGGTGCTATGTAACCCCAGCCCAAGCCTCAGGCAAATCTCTCGTCGCAGCTACACGTAGGTAGGTGCTCTCTCTCTCTCTCTCTCTCTCTCTCTCTCTCTCTCTCTCTCTCTCTCTCTCTCTCTCTCTCTCTCTCTCTCTCTCTCTCTCTCTCTCCATACAACAGCACGAACACTTCCTCATCACAAAATCGTCGTCCCATTGCGACACGAAAGGAATACGAAAGAAGTATTCTTTCTCCCCTATCCCCATATATATATATATATATATATATATATATATATATATATATATATATATATATATATATATATATATATATATATATATATATAGTAACCCTATCCCTGGGGATAGGGGAGAAAGAATACTTCCCACGTATTCCCTGCGTGTTGTAGAAGGCGACTAAAAGGGAAGGGAGCGGGGGTCTGGAAATCCTCCCCTCTCGTTTTTTTTTTTTTAATTTTCCAAAGGAAGGAACAGAGAAGGGGGCCGGGTGAGGATGTTTCCTCAGAGGCCCAGTCCTCTGTTCTTAACGCTACCTCGCTGACGAGGGAAATGGCGAATAGTATGAAAGAAAGAAAAAAAAAAAAAAAATATATATATATATATATATATATATATATATATATATATATATATATATATATATATATATATATATATATATATATATATATATACTATCCCCGGGGATAGGGGAGAAAGAATACTTCCCACTTCTTCCCCGCATGTCGTAGAAGGCGACCCAAAGGGGAGGGAGTGGGTGGTTGGAAGTCCTCCCCTCCTGTTTTACTTTTCCAAAAGAAGAAACAGACAGGTGGGCTGAGTGAGGATCTTTCCCTCAAAGGCTCAATCGTCTGTTCTTGACGCTACCTTGCTACCGCGGGAAATAGCGAATACGTAAATATAGATAGATAAATAAACATATATATATATATATATATATATATATATATATATATATATATATATATATATATATATATATATATATATATATATATATATATATATATTATAAGCGCGCCCTGGTCAGTGAATGTTTTTGGTGCCGTGTTGGTGAGGTGAATCAAGCGTTGTGTTCGTAAGACCCACGTCCCTAGGCTTGCTCTCACCTCATCCACACACACAGACTGAGAAAACCGTTCCTTGTTCCTTCATATAAAAACAGGATCAGTTAACAGCAAACCAGCAGACCCGGGTCTTGCCAGCACCTCTAGTGTCCCAGCGCGCCTCTTCACTAACTCAAGAATTGACGGGAAAATGATTTTAGATTTATCTAGAGGAAGTGAGGTAAGGACAGAGCAGAGACTTCTTGATGACACACGAGCAAATAAAGACCAGATGTGTGACGAGAGATGTCACAACTTTCGTGGACAAATTTAATGTTCGATTTCTAAATGCAACGTCTCCGTTGGAGTCTCCTCCTGGTTCTTGTAAGAGCATTACTAAAGAATGATATTTTTCCTTAACTATCGCTCAGCAGCGAGACCCACGACATTCAGCCATAATAGATCAGTGTTATAAGTGATATATGGCGTAATGTAGCGGCCGGACCCGTAATGTTACGCCCACAACCCGTAGACTTCACTCCCTCCCCCCTCGCCGCCTCTCTTGGATCACTATTCACTTGAGCGTCGAAATCTCCCGGCGGTAACGTAACCTCCTTCAGATCTCTCTTGTGTATTAAAGGTCTTTTTAATTCTGCTAATTAACTCTCTTACACGCGCACTCGTTACTTGGGAGATAATTATGTATTCATATTATGCTTTCAATATCTAGGGGTCCGGAGGTTGAATAAGGAAGGAGGATTTTCTTGTTGAGAGACAAATCGCCCTATGCCACCAGTTTAGTCGGGCAATTAGCGTACGCTTTAGTCACTTGGTGGCCCAAGTCACCGGTAAATGGCCCATCTATCTATCTACTCGGACCCGATACGCCGTCCTGCCCCGTATAGGAGGGTGGTCCATACGCAGTCTGTTTCTCTCTGTCTCTCGCGCTGCTGTAACCATTGTGGTGGCACCGTGAGACAGACTGGCTCCTTCTCTAGACTGACACCCAGGCTCCCATCGTCTCTCTATCTCTCTATCTATCTATCTATCTATCTATGATCTATCTATCTATCTATTTCACAACCTTTCTTCCTCTGTCTGTGTTTCTCTCTCTCTCTCACTCTCTCTCTCTCTCTCTCTCTCTCTCTCTCTCTCTCTCTCTCTCTCTCTCTCTCTCTCTATATATATATATATATATATATATATATATATATATATATATATATATATATATATATATATATATATATATATATATATATATATATATATATATATACATACGGTTACGAAAACTATGACGCAGATACAGTCTTTCATTCGTCCAGCTAACACTCACGGAGGTTTTAAGATAACAGCAGAGGAATATATGTAGATGACACTACACAGAAAACCAGATAATAGAAAAGAGAAACAAAAAAAACCATATCGGGCATCCAAAACAGACAGACACACACACACACACACACACACACACACACACACACACACACACACACACACACACACATACATACACACACACACACACACATACAGACACACACACACACATACATACATACACACACACGCACCCATCCCTGGAGGCTCAGGGAGGTGAATAATTTTCCAGAAGTGAAGCCCCGCGCAGTCCTTAACCTAACGAGACAGAAGCGGAGCTGTTAAAAATGTTAACGCCCGGGTTAATTGTCTGCTAGCATACACAGACGATAAACTTAACACGTGCCTCCCGCCGTAATGCTTTTTTT
Organism: Panulirus ornatus; assembly: GCF_036320965.1. Classification (NCBI taxonomy): domain Eukaryota; kingdom Metazoa; phylum Arthropoda; class Malacostraca; order Decapoda; family Palinuridae; genus Panulirus; species Panulirus ornatus. The sequence continues at coordinate 16,127,629 of NC_092252.1, read as the reverse complement.
AATATTTTTTTTATGGATTATAAACAAATAGAGAGCTGTTTACCAGTTAACTAGTTAAGAAGTGAAATATGTGTTGTGAAGGTCATGGGTTGGTGTGTGGTAAAGGGGGAATTTTTTCACATTGGGCTGATTTCAAAAAAAAGCTGTGTGCTTAAGTGTCTACTTATCTAGCCATCTAACTATCTATCTATCTATCTATTTATCCATTTATCTATCTATCTATTTATCTATCCATCCATTTATCTATCCATTCATAATAGCCCCAGGACCTCTTTCTAAAAAGAATCTTTTGCGTTAACCCAAAGACCTTCTACAGAAGCTCCTACAGCCCAAGGTTGCGCTACTTTCAGTAGCGTAGAAATGATAGAATCCTGTAGAGTAAGATTTTCTTTTTCATCTTTTTCTTCTTTGAGACATGATTATACTCCCAATTTTTCACTCGTGGTGTAACGTTATGCTGACAGAGTCCGGTAACCCCTGTATATATATATATATATATATATATATATATATATATA
>NC_092252.1:16117111-16122111 GCF_036320965.1 Panulirus ornatus | reverse complement strand
AGTAAGGGGTCATATAAATGCTCGTCCATGAAAAAAAAAATATCTGGACATAATCTAATAAATACAAAAGGAAATCGTCTCGGAAATCATCATGTAAAGGCTGCCATAAATGTCTGTGTTGATATTAGGTTGATTATCAAATTTTGTAGACTGATAATCTGATAGATGATAGAAGTCATAATTGAGTTAGATTAATATATATATATATATATATATATATATATATATATATATATATATATATATATATATATATATATATATATATATATATATATATATATATATATGTGTGTGTGTGTGTGTGTGTGTGTATCTGTGTGTGTGTGTGTGTGTGTGTGTGTGTGTGTGTGTGTGTGTGTGTGTGTGTGTGTGTATTACAACCACTGCGGCTTGTTCATCGATAGTTAATTCAGTGAATATATTAGTTGATAGATTGCTAAATTATCCACAAAAACATATTAAAAGAAAAGGATCACCAGTAAAATGTCACAAAAGTTCTTTACTCATAAATTCCACGTAAAACAATTCCTATCATTCCTCCGAAAGATGCACGAGTCACTACCAACATACAATATACGTTGATGAACATTCCAATGAAATATACCGGAATGCATCGAACTTAGGCTGAAGCTCCTGACGAAGGCCTGTGTATGCTGCATGGGTGGTACATACCTCAGGTAATGTCCCAGTCGATGGTCTGTCTCTGTCAACGTTTCACCTCAAAATGCCGAGTTTAACAACTGCATAACTGCAATGATAAATGCTCCTTCCAATAGTAAATGCTGTGGGAGTAACAAATGCTATTGTATAGTGCTCGAGTAAATTGTTGGAGCCGTGGCGATCAGTAGGCAGATGTGGAACGAGAGATCTGTCTCATGCCTTCAGAATGCCTTCAGATGGGGGTTGAGGTAAAACCGAGGAAGACCAAGAAATAAGGGCATACACCACAGTACACTCTCCTGGCGCCACCAGTGCTCTAACTGTGGCTGATACAGTCTTGAGCGGTGTCCCGAAACATTGTAGACATGGTCTTCCCTGCACAGCCTTTATAGAGAAGGCGGCCTGAGTTACCTGCCCCACTAAAATCAAGTAAATAGCTTTATATATGACCGCCGTGAGAGGTTGCCCTTTCAATATGACCAGTACAAAGGGGTTGCCTTCTCTATTTGGTCTATTGAAAAGGTTACCTATTTCATACGACCGATAGAATGGGGATGCTCCCTCTCTACGCCATCACAAGTGATTACCCACTCAAACTTCTCTCGCAGGAAGGAAAATCATTCTCACAAGTATCATATTACCGTAATTATTGATCAAATGATCCTTATCTTTTCTTCAGGAACGTACGCTGTGATACGAATAAAAATGATAAATGAAGATATGGTCTGTGTGGCTTCGTAAACCAGTTGTGGTTTCAACTCTTTGTTTGTGGTTGTGGGTTGCAGGTGTGGGTTGTAGTTGTGGGTGGCCCTTTGACTTCGAATCGATACCGTGGCTTTAACTTTGACAAGTTGTGTGGCTTGACTTGTAACTCTAGATTCGAGTTGAACTTATGACCTCTTGTTTGTCGGCATTTTGACTGTGTGAATTCGGTCATATATTTCGCTCTGATATTGTTTGATTCGTTCTTCAAGAACCCTGTGACTTCGCCATCCACCTCAGCAATTTTCTTCTCCTCTTTCGTTCAACTCTGCGGCCTTCCCTTTCCATCTTGCTTCAGAGTTTCAGTTCGAACAAAGATTGCATCTAATCGTCTAGAGTCCCGGAGACCACAACGAGAGCGTCAAGTACGACCTTTCCCTCAGCTGCTTGAACGAATAGTCCAACGCATGAACACACAAACAGGAAATCCAAGATGTATAGAGTGGCGCACAAACGTAGGTGAAAGGAAAAAAAAAAAGGGTCGCTGTTGACAAAGAGCAGAGAGAGAGAGAGAGAGAGAGAGAGAGAGAGAGAGAGAGAGAGAGAGAGAGAGAGAGAAGTCCTCAGTCGGATGAAAAGATAACCGCCAGTACAATAGTGAATGAAACGAAGCGTAGCCATCCTCTTTCCCCCTTAGAAGTCTAGCGGCTCCTTTACCCTCCTCCCGCCGCTCGCTCCACCAGCCTGACCAGATGACAAGTCAAAGGCAGAAGATCTATGGCGAGGGAAACGGAGATAGGTTCTATGGCGAAGGAAACAGAGAGATTCTGTGGCGAGGGAAACAGAGAGAGGTTCTATGGCAAGGGAAACAGAGAGAGTTTATGGCTGGGAAACAGAGACAGGACCTGTGATAAGAGAAACAGAGACAGCTTCTATGTCTAGTAAAAGAGGAACAAGTTCTGTGACTAAGAAACCAGAGACGGGTTCTATGGCAATCGGAAAAGAAACAGGCTCTATGGCAAAGGAAAACAGGAGACCAGGTTCAATGGCAACGGGAAACAGATACAAGATCTATGACAAGGAACACAAAGTCCGGACCTATGTAAACAAGGACGGCAAAAGACAGGACTTACGGTAAAGAATCCAAAGACAGGAATCTATGTCAAGAGAACGGACAAAGTAATCAAGCTGTTTCTATGTAAGGAATAACAAACTATCAGAGATTCTGTCTGATGGCCTCTGGACCTGTGCGAATTGTAACCAATCACTTCTATGCGTAAGCGATTCGAAAACCCACGCCATTCGCAAGTCTGTCAACTGAATGTATTTATTCTGGATCTCCAAGTGATCAAGGTTACCATTTGAATGTAGAGCTCTAACAGCGAAGATACCTGACGTGAGACTTGATGAAGGTGCTGCGCCAGAGCGAAGGCCTTCCAGCGAAAGACGACGCCAGAATGAAGTCTCTCAGGCGAGAAAATTACGCCAAGAATCCCGGTGTGATGATGGGTTTTGTAAAGGGTAACTGGTGCGTGTGTGCGTGAGTGTGTGTGTGTGTGTGTGTGTGTGTGTGTGTGTGTGTGTGTCATTACCTAAGAATCTGTATGATTTCCCCTTTCAGAACTTCACCGTTCATTTCAAATAATTCCATTCGTCCATTACTCTTATTCTATAAATGTACTATTCACTGATGATTTCAACAAACTGGTTTGAAAAACTTGAAAATTGTGATCAAGGCACCCCTTACTCCTCTCTTTCGGCTGTGGACAAATCTATGGTCTAAATCCTCTCACTGTAACTCGTCTCCATTCGTTTCAGCACCATCTCTATTCCCCTCTTCTAGACCTTCCTCTTAGCTCTATGTCCTTTTTTTGAGTATGATGGCCAAACTTGAGAATGCTTCTGTGAAATGCTTCCTCTGTTCCCTTCCACTAACGTAATTTTCCTGTCAGTCGAAGAAGACTCTCACATATTCCTGCCTGAAGATCCTGTTCCCTTATAAACATCCTAAGTGGCGCAGTGTCAAATGCTTTCTGCCAGTCTAGATACATACAGTCCATTTATCTTTCTCTTTTTTACTTAGTCGGAGCTTACTCTCTCATAGAAACCTGAGGTTTGTTATGCATAACATTTCTCTTAATCCCATATTTCTCTCTCCTGGGTTGTTTTTCGTTCGCATGTGATTATCTACATCTTTTCTGATTACATTATCTAGTATTCTAAACATCGCTCTCATGAGATAGACCTGGTCTATAACTCAGCACAATTTCCCGATATCCTTATGACAATCTTCCTCTTCTGCTCCTGGCACCTTACCCTCCGCCAGCAACATTTTGAACATTTCATGTGATCTATCAAACGTATCTGCACACTTCTTCAGCACATGTGGATAACTACCACTGGAACTATGAGCTTTTATACGGGTCAAGCTCCTTTAGCATTCTGGAACGCCTTTTCCAGAAATTCCGATGTTTTCCAAAATATCTTCCTCACTCCACCACCCTGGTGTTGAAGCTATACCGTCCTCCGCTGTGAGAACACCTTTGAACTTGGCATTCAACTCCGCGCAACGCCGTGCATCATCCTCCACAAATCTTCTCTCCAAATTTCCTTGTCCTGGTCAGCTGCTGTTTAGCCAATAATTTACCCCTGATGAATTTATGGAGAAGATCTGTAATATCGCCTGCCTTGTCCACATTATTCTCAACAAAGCTTCTCAGGTCCGACTCTCTTATCTTACTAATATTCATTCTTTGCGCTACGATACTTTCATCCATAAGTACGATAGTTTCGCCTCAAGACGCAAGGAAAAAGGCACTCGATAACGTGTCTCTGCGTACGATAATTTCACCCTCGGGTACGACAGTTTCACACTGGCGCGCGGGGGCTATATTCATGGCGCTGGGGATTATATATAACTCCCCTGACGTGGCCGACCATCACACGACTCAACATGGAGTATAAACACGACAACACCAGCGCCCAGGAAAACCATGTGAGTGATTTTTATTACCGGGGAGGCTACTGTTACTGTAGTGGGGGAGAGGGTACTGTTACTGTAGTGGGGGAGAGGGTACTGTTACTGTAGTGGGGGAGAGGCTACTGTTACTGTAGTGGGGGAGAGGGTACTGTTACTGTAGTGGGGCAGAGGGTACTGTTACTGTAGTGGGGCAGAGGGTACTGTTACTGTAGTGGGGCAGAGGGTACTGTTACTGTAGTGGGGGAGAGGCTACTGTTACTGTAGTGGGGGAGAGGCTACTGTTACTGTAGTGGGGCAGAGGGTACTGTTACTGTAGTGGGGCAGAGGGTACTGTTACTGTAGTGGGGGAGAGGCTACTGTTACTGTAGTGGGGGAGAGGGTACTGTTACTGTAGTGGGGCAGAGGGTACTGTTACTGTAGTGGGGCAGAGGGTACTGTTACTGTAGTGGGGGAGAGGGTACTGTTACTGTAGTGGGGGAGAGGGTACTGTTACTGTAGTGGAGGAGAGGGTACTGTTACTGTAGTGGGGGAGAGGGTACTGTTACTGTAGTGGGGGAGAGGGTACTGTTACTGTAGTGGGGGAGAGGGTACTGTTACTGTAGTGGGGGAGAGGGTACTGTTACTGTAGTGGGGGAGAGGGTACTGTTACTGTAGT
>NC_092252.1:16099611-16112111 GCF_036320965.1 Panulirus ornatus | reverse complement strand
GGTGTGCAAGCTGAAGCTTCGTAATGGAGATTTATATTTCCAGGTGGAAATATTTCCCATGAGGGAGTGTTTCTTGTGGGTGAGAGAGAGAGAGAGAGAGAGAGAGAGAGAGAGAGAGAGAGAGAGAGAGAGAGAGAGAGAGAGAGAAGAGACAGAGATGGGTGTGCTTCCGGATGAGAGAGAAGTAAGGGGTGGGAGGTGGGGCTAAGGAAAGGACGAATACTGTGGTAAGAACGAACACACACACACACACACACACACACAACAAAGTTAAGCTCAAAGAGACATTTCCGAGTGAAGTTCTTTGTCTGTCCTCGTGTCCCGCTACCCACAATGTACACCTGCAGAGAGACTCCAGTCTCGCCTCCTACAGGAAGACAGACGTCTCTCGATGATGAAGCGAGAGAAAACATCCGATACATATCTCCTGAAGTTTAAGTTCCCAATATATATATATATATATATATATATATATATATATATATATATATATATATATATATATATATATATATATATATATATATATATATATATATATATATATGCAAGTGTAAATATGCATGTCCTAGGGAGGGATGGTCGTGTGGAGATGATGCTGCTGGGTGAGCAACAGGTGGAGAAGGAGGGACACACACAGTCTGTCCGCTCTGCTGGCCAGCCGTGTCTTCCGTTGTCATCAAAACAATGTCACAGGTTCGAGCCTCAACTGAAGGAATTATATCCTTTGATGAATAATGCAGTTCCAGGCATCATTCGCTCTCGTTTGAATCATGGATTACAGTATGAGGAATGAATCGCTCCGGGGGAATGTCTATTCATAACTACGTCGAGCACTTATGTCACTCCGAACCCTCATTACGTGAAGATTCGAGCAGGATCTGAATCTTCTAAGTCCAAATCTCTGAATCGGATATCTCAGTCAGTGTTTCAGACCTTCAGATGAATCTTTGAAACACATCGCTGCAACTCCACACCTCTAAGTCAGTGTCTCTGTCAGTGTTTCAGACCTTCGAACGAATCTTTGAAGCATGCTGCTTCACTCCACACTCTTAAGTCAGTATTCAATCAGTTTGTAAACCTTTAGATGCGCTACTTCAACTCCAAAACTGTAAGTCAAGTATCTCAATCAGTGTTTCAGACTCTGAGCGAATCTTTGAAGCACAAATTCAACTCCAAACCTTCAAGTCAACATCTCGAACTGGCGTTTCAGACCTTCAAACGAATCTGTACGACTCTACTTTGATGAATGCTTCATAAAAGCAAAAAATAAAAGAAAAAGAAAATATTCCTTATCACGTAATACATCAGCTTTATCCCCGATCTTCCATCTGCCGCCATCAATGAACTGAGCCCCAGATCCCGTCTCCCCCCCGAACCTCGAGGCATCTCATCAGGAGCGAGGTATCACATCTCCCAGGGCACGGAGACCTCACCCAGCCGACCGGATTCCGTAAGGGCCGGTGAAAACCATTCGATACCGCCGCAAAAACGCATGAAAAACAGTTCTTGCGGTATTCGAGACGACGGCCGCTGGAACAGACTCTTCAGAAGGGGGTTCAGGAGGGGGACTACTTCGGCTGGCTCTAAAGGCACGAGCTCCTTACCACAGCCCGGAACACCAAGACAGCAACACTAGCAGCAGTAGTAGCAATGACAGTAGCAGCCGTAGCAACAGCGGTAGCAATAGTAGTCAAACCCTACACGAGGAGGTGACCTTCTCGCTATTGCAACAGTTGCAGGTGAACTACAAATTCCTATTCAATAAAGCCAGGGCCTCCCTGATGTTGCTAGAGCCACAGTGGAGCTAGGTTGCTCCCCTTACCAGAGCCACAGTGGAGCAAGGATCCTCCCCATTGTTACTAGAGTCACAGTGAGGCTAGGATCCTCCTCACTGTTACCAGAGTCACAGTGAGGCTAGGATCCTCCTCACTGTTACCAGAGTCACAGTGAGGCTAGGATCCTCCTCACTGTTACCAGAGTCACAGTGAGGCTAAGATCCTCCTCACTGTTACCAGAGTCACAGTGAGGCTAGGATCCTCCTCACTGTTACCAGAGTCACAGTGAGGCTAGGATCCTCCTCACTGTTACCAGAGCAACAGTAGAACCGATAAACTACTCAGTGTTGCTAGAGCCACAACGGAACAAATAACATTCCCACTGTTGCCAGAGCTATATAGCAAAGCCAATAATCTACACACTGTTGGCCAGAGCCATGGTAGGGTGGGAGTCTAGGCCAGAGATACTCTTGCCTCTGTCAGTCATATAACAAACTGTACGTCAAGTTATGTTTGGCGTTTTTATGATCTGTAGGTCTATAGCGCAGAGGCCTATACCCACATCCATTTTGTCAAGTTCCTTCGCTCCCGTTTATTTATGTTTCATGCCCTCGTATCCCAGTACAATTAACTCACTTCCCGTTTGCAGTATCAGAAGATATTTCTGATTGGATGACTTGAACTGCACAGTAGATATCTATCGCAATACGAGCCTTTATCTATAATCTACTTAGGCCTCGAGAACAAAGATAAGGGTAGTAAAGACCCCGGGCAAAAGATGAGATGGTCTACGGCCCCCTACAGGTCGCTCCATCACTTCTCTCCATCAGTTCTCCCCCATCACTCGTCGCCACAATCACCTGACCCATAGCGCCTCCACGCGTCGAACCCAGGATTACCACATGTCTGCTGGTGATATATACGGTGATATACCCTATTTTACATATCTGATAAATGTCATAGATATGTGTGTGTGTGTGTGTGTGTGTGTGTGTGTGTGTGTGTGTGTGTGTGTGTGTGTGTGTGTGTGTGTGTGTGTGTGTGTGTTTGTGTGAATGACCGCCGCGAGTATTAACAGAACAACTCATTATGATGATTAAGATCTTGACTCTCAACATAAAGATGGTTGAGTTTGAAGTAAATTTTAAGTTAAAGTGACTTTGAAGGCAACAAGCACTGCATACTACAAGCGTTGAGTAAAAAGAAAGAAACAGTAAATCTATCAAGACAGCTTGTTCTATCGGGCGTCAAGACGGTCACCTGAAGACAGTAACACATGTCCAATAGATCAGTAGCTGTAGATGTCTATTGGATCAGATGGGTACATCTTCTATTGTCCTCCATGCCACTGAAACAAAGATGGTCTGAAATACCCAAGAGATGGGAGAGCTACGGCTTCTATCAGTCTTTAAATCACAGAACACATTTGATATTAAGAAGATGAATAAGACGGCTTATAATATGATCAATATCAATATGTCTTTACATCTTCCAAAAACCTCAAGCAAACGAGTATGAAAATATTAAACGTGTGAAGACGCATTTCAAGTCTACGATTATTGACCTTTCTTTGCGCCTTTCGTACTCGTAAACTTCGAGGCATTTCTCCGTATGTCATCTGTCTTTCTTCCCTCCTGTGTACGTCCACGCTAATCTCTCTCTCTATCTCTCATCTCCCCAGCTACCACAGACATCCCCCAAGAGGACCCGGTGGCCTGTTGGTCCTCGCCGTTTCTTTGATTTCCTTTGAGCTCCCGCCACACTCGGACTAACGGAGACCTCGAGATGAGCCGATAACAATTAGGAAATTAAGAAACTGATCTCAGTGGAGTGGGACCCCTGAGCCCGGCTGGTGTGGTGTTACTGCTCCCCCCCAACTCCCCCCTCATGTGGGATGGATGCTTCCTGCGTTACCTTACCCCTGACTTACGTACTTACTTACCTACTTACCCACCCTATCTACCTACTCCTTCTTGCCCTCTCCCTCCCTTTACTTCCTTTCCATACCCTCTTACCCTTGAGACCTCACCATCTCTGCACTTTCGGATAATTAACGTATCATTATTTATTGTCAGCCTTAATCAACTAATTATCGCTCATTTTCATCCAGTATCTTGATTCATTACTCACACCACTGTGACCCATCTAGACTCATCACTTCTATCTGCTCCCTTTATTCATTTTCACTAGTCCAAGATATGCTGATGATGCCGTTGTAGCAACCCGTTTTCTGTCTGCTCAGCTCACGTTCAACAGCTGCCCAGGCCGGGATGATACACCCGCGGAGACGATAGAGATTTGATAATGTGGGTCAGTTATCTTTTTCTTTTCTTTTTTTAATGAAAATCTATTCAAGTCTCTCTTCCCAAGAGTTTTATCTTATTATTACTATTATCATTATTATTGTTATTATGATCATCATTATCATCAATACAAAAAATCATGATAATGATAAGAATAATGAAATAAGGAATCGAAGCAGTAGTAGTAGTAGTAGTAGTATCAGTAGTAGTAGTAGTAGTAGTAGTAGTAGTAGTAGTAGTAGTAGTAGTAGTAGTAGTAGTAGTAGTAGTAGTAGTAGTAGTAGTAGTAGTAGTAGTAGTAGTAGTAGTAGTAGTAGTAGTAGTAGTAGTAGTAATGGTAGTAGTAGTAGTAGTAGTAGTAGTAGTAGTAGTAGTAGTAGTAGTAGTAGTAGTAGCAGGAGTAATAATAGCAGCAGCAGTGGTATAGCAGTAGTAGGAATAGTAAAACAATCATTATCTCTCTCTCTCTCTCTCTCTCTCTCTCTCTCTCTCTCTCTCTCTCTCTCTCTCTCTCTCTCTCTCTCTCTCTCTCTCTCTCTCTCTCTCTCTCTCTCTCTCTCTCTCTCTCTCTCCGACCACCACATCCTCTTCCTCTCCTCCATCCTCTCTCTCCGCGTGCGGTTCTCCGCCGTCCCTCCCCTGGATCCTTATCGCGGCGTTGTGGGCAGCCCAGACCGCAAGCGGCGGGGGGGCACAAGGAGGCCTTAGGAAGACCCGAGATAAAACTGACACGGACCGGAGGAACGTGACGGGGGAACGGAACAAAGGAATGGAACAGGGGAACGTGACGGTGGAATGGGACATAGGAGTGGAACACAGGAATGGAACATGGGAACTAGAAGAGGGAACGGAACAAAGAAATGGAACAGGGGACAGTGACAGAGGCATAGAGCAAAAGGAACAGAGGGACGTGACAGTTGAATGGAAGAAAAGGAAGCTGAAATTAATACACAAAGGAGGGAACTGGAACGAAGGGTATGGAATGGAGAAACGCAACTGGTGAATAGTTAAGAGGAATGATGGAATGAATACAAGACCGAGGTGGAATTAAATGAAGTTACGATGGAATGAATTCAGGGGCTAGAGGGGAGAGGGATAGAGGAATAGAATACGGAATGGTGCAAAAGATGAAGATATTATCGCAATATAAGACACAGAGAGTGGAAATAAATTTCTAGGAATCATGAAATGAAACTCCAGGCAAAAGATCAAAATCTGGTGGAATGAATCGAGCAATCAAAGCATAGGAACTGAACGAAGAAAACACTGGAATGAAACAGAACATGGAACACCAGAAATGATGGAAATTCATCAGAAAACGAGGCGAATTAAACAAAGCAGAGAGAGAGAAACGTCCATTATGTTGGGAGTACAATATTTTTTCCCTATGGCATCCATATGGACGATGTTGGCAGCCCGTAAGGTCTATGATGATATTGCTTCTGTCGTGATGGTAGTGTTGGCAACGCTGACTGACCACCACCGTAGTGTTGGAAACCTGTAATATACATTATGTTAATGTTGACAGGCCCTGGATAAACTTTACCTTGGTGTTGGCAGCGTTGCTGTCATGCTTTGGTTGGCCGTGTTGGCAGCTGAGAGGAGACAGATGGCTGGGATGGGAGGGAAAAGAGAGAGAGAGAGAGAGAGATAGGGAGCTGACAACATCTAGAACACACATGGCATTTAAATGCTACCGAGCCTGGACTTAAATGTCAAAGGTGGTCCTGACAACGCTGGGTAGAAATCACTGCGGCTATGTCAACCAACTGTGCTGACAACGGTAGTTGGCAGAGCTAAATGGATGTCTATGGTGGTCCTGGTACTACGCCCCCCCCCCCCTTCCATCACCCAACCACCCCTTGGCAGGCGTTCTTTGGCAACCCTGGCGATCGCCCTGGTAGTGTTGGCACACCTGATGAACGCCATGGTAGTGTTGGCACACCTGATGAACGCCATGGTAGTGTTGGCACACCTGATGAGCACCATGGTAGTGCTTGCTGGCAGCCCTGGTGAACGTCATAGTAATGTTGGCAGCTCTTGGTGAGTGTGTTGTGGGTATTGGCAGCTCTGGTGAACGTCATGGTAGTGTTGGCAGCCCCTGGTGAGTGTGGTGGTAGTGTTGGCAACTCAAATGAGTGCCGTAGATGGTAGTTAGTAGCCCCTGGTCAGTGTCGTTCTTGTGTTGGCAACGTTGCCAGCCCTTCTGAACGTCGTTGTAGTAGTGTTGGCAGGCCCTTATGAGCGTCGTGTTGGCAGCAGTCCCTAATGTGGAGCGTCGTGGTAGTGTTGGCAGGCCTGGTGAGCGTGACCAGGAGGTTTAGAGGAGGGGGGGGGTCCCCAACAATAGTGGGGATTCATCACAAGTGACACGTCTTTATTATTTCCTAGCCTGACCGATAGATGTCGCCTTTGCCACTCAGGCCCGGTCTCGCTCTCTCTCTCTCTCTCTCTCTCTCTCTCTCTCTCTCTCTCTCTCTCTCTCTCTCTCTCTCTCTCTCTCTCTCTCTCTCTCTCTCTCTCTCTCTCTCTCTCTCTCTCTCTGCCATAATCATATGTGTTATCTTAATGAATTCTTAACCTTAATGGCCACCAAGTATATAATTTAGACTTCTTATGTTCCTTGTTAAGATAGATCGAGTTATTTTTTTTCTCCCTCTCCGTCGTCTCTGGGCGCAATTTTATCATGAGATATATCTTGGGTTTTATCCCTGGGGATACGGGAGGAAGAATACTACCCACATATCCCCTGTGTGTCGTAGTGGGCGTCTCAGAAGGGAAGGAAGTAAGGGAAGACCTTGAAGTCCTTCCCATCCTGTATGATCACTTTCGAAAATCATGAAGAGGAGTTAAAGAATTAGGATACTATTACTGTCCTCCAGCAGATAACCTCGTCATAGACCAAGAGGTCTTCTGTTATCTGTCCTTCCCCTGTACTGTCCTCCGGCAGATAACCTAGTCATAGACCATCAGGTCTTCTGTTATATGTCCTTACCATGTACTGTTCTCCAGCAGATAACCTCGTCATAGACCATCAGGTCTTCTTTTATCTGTCCCTCCCATGTACTGTCCTCCAGCAGAAAACCTCGTCATAGACCACAAGGCATCCTGTTATGTCCTTCCCATGTACTGTCCTCCAGCAGATAACCTCATCATAGACCACAAGGCATCCTGTTCTCTGTCTTTCCCATGTACTGTCCTCCAGCAGATAACCTCATCATGGACCACAAGGCATCCTGTTATCTGTCCTTCCCACGTCCTCAACAAGCACTAGATTCTCCAAGCAGCATACCAGCAAAACCTTCAGGAACTCCACTATTTCATCGCCTCACCTGCGACCAACATGAGAAAAGTCTAACCAGCAGTTTTAACATTATTTTTCTGACGAATAAAGACGTAGCCAACAACGGAACCAGTAGGGGTCCTTCCCGAATTTATGAAAACAGAAGAGACACAGTTGACTGATATAGAGTAAGAGTATGAACGGATAACGTGGTGCAGAGGAAAGCCTATAAAGCTAATATCAGAACGTGGCAATGGACGGCAAAAGTGATTTCGGTGATGGCAGCTGCTGCGTGGATATGTCATCCAGTCTTTCGGGGGCACACAAATGGACCTCACACCTGTCCATCAGTACCCATCAACCACCACACCTCCACCATTCATTTCCAGGACGGAAGAAAAATGTGTCGTCGGCCTAAAACCGTGGTGGTGGTCAGGTGAGTGTCACTATTCCCTAACCGTTCCATCACTCACCCGACCCCAACCATATCCACCAGTTTTTTTCACTTTTTTTTTTTGACGTACCAACGCGGCGTTCTTTATCCCTCCTTGCTTATCATTCATTCGCCTGATTTCATTTGTGTCGTTGAAAGGTCTGATACGATCAGATTCGAAGTGGTGGACACGAAATCAAGAGAAGGAATATTAATAATAAAAGAACGGCCTTGGACTCATCCGATCTACAAGTAGAATTTCATCCCAAGATGTCGACTTGTTCAGCTCAGGCCGCCCGAATGATACGCATTTAACGTTGAAATTAACTTGATAAAAGTGACCTCATGAGGAGCGAGAATGCGACGTGTATCTAACATGGAATATAATTCGGATAGAAATTAGCTCATGGGGAGGAAGGCATGCCAGAGATGCCTCACTCGCATATTATCCCTGACTCCTCTCTTGCCTTGGACCACAGCGAATGCTTAATTGCATGCCGCTCCCGCTGTAAGGGGGACCATACCCATTGTACAGCAGCCAACGAGCCCCCATTAAGATCAGGGAGCAGACGGGATACCACGCCAGCCAGCGGAGATATCAGAACATATATTATGTATGGCCAGGAACAGCAGCAGTCGTGGCTACGATGTGACAAGAACAGTTGTCATAGCTTGGGTCTCACTAGACCAAGAAATGTTTATATTGTACATGTATATATATATATATATATATATATATATATATATATATATATATATATATATATATATATATATATATATATATATATATATATATATATATATATATACGTATGTATATATATATATATATATATATATATATATATATATATATATATATATATATATATATATATATATATATATATATATATATATGTGTGTGTGTGTGTGTGTGTGTGTGTGCAAATATTTACTTGTATGCCGATGGAATATATAGCAATAAGTCCATCAAATCACTGATGACTTGGAAATACATAACAAGGTTAGTATTGCAAAATATGTATGTCTTCAACTCCAACACTTCATGCACATGCGATTGGGTCGGTGTTCATTTGAATCCAGGAGTTAGATTGCTCTAGATAAGCAGAGAAGCGATATACGGTGGCCTCTTTAGATTACTATTTGATTTGCGTTGAAATCACTCGGCTCACCCGCGATTGAAGAGAGATATATTCATTTATATACATTTATAATCACTACAGGAAGAATTTCAATGAAAGAGTCCTGGTGTTACCTAGCTCTTCTTTCTAATAGGCACCTGTATCCCAGCGATGTGCTACCTCCAGTAGCAGGGAAACGTAGACTCCTTTGGAATGATAATTTCTTTAACGAGAGCTGTTCCCAAGTGATAGTCTTTCAAAACATGACTTTTCACTCGCAGTCTATCCTCTTGCAGGCGGAGTCTTTCTATCTATCTATCTATATATCTATCTATCTATCTATCTATTCATCTATCTATTTATCTATCTATAATTATCCATCAAGGAAAAGTTTGTTTGTGCGTTTTTCTACGTGTCTGTGACAAACAGAAGATATATCAGATAAGTAGGAAGGCAGGTAAGTAGGTAAGTAAGTAGGTAAGTAGGTAGGTAAGTAGTTAGGTATGTAGTCATGTAGGTAGATGGGTTGATGGTTAGGTAGGTAGGCAGATGGGTAGATGGGTAGGCAGACAGTCATATTTCGACAAGCGAAATTAAATCCCAGATGATCCATCCATCTTCTTGGGTCCTTTTGTCCCTCAGCCTGGCGTAGCGGGCACCAGCCAAGTCCACCTTTCATTTTCCCATTCTTGTAGGCGTTGTGTGTGTGTGTGTGTGTCTGTGTGTCTGTAGGACCGAGGCTGAGAGGGGTCCAGGCACCATAATAGGCCTAGTGGGCTTCCCTAGGCCTAGGGAGAGCTGCGGGGGGTTGGTGGGGAAGGCCGGGAGAAGGAGAGGGAGGCAGGAAGAGAGCGTGGTGGAGTAGATCGTCTCACAGATAGAGTGCTGTACCCTGGCGGTGAGGGAGGGAGGAAGGGAAGGAGGGAGGGAGACTTTCCCAAAAGGTTGACTTTTGTACGGCCGAAGGGCGAGCCTCACGGGGTGTCTGATCCTTACATTGGTCCTGACAGGGCTTCCGGTGTGCCCTCTCTCTCTCTCTCTCTCTCTCTCTCTCTCTCTCTCTCTCTCTCTCTCTCTCTCTCTCTTGCTCGCAACTACTTCTTTAGCAAGTGGAAAGCTTTTTTGTCCTTCAGTGATAATACATAGTAGCTATTTCTCAAATATTTATGTTTCCTTGAATCTATCATTTGCTTCATAATCATTCTGTTCCTGGTAATTCTTGATTTTTTTTTATATAAAGAATGATCTTTATTTGCAATAAATAACGGTAATTAGCGATACTATTTTTCTCTCAGTCAGTTTTAAACGTTCAAATAATCTCAGACTTTTGTTAATCAAGATAACTTATTTTCTCCTGCACAATTGATATTCAGTGTCTGTCTTATTCATGGAATCTGTCTAATTCAGATGTCTTCTTGCTATACCAACTGATCCTCAAATTAGTTTGCTCTGAATGTACTACGATTTTTGAATTGAAATATTTATGTTGCTGATTGTAGGTAATTGTTACGATCGTAGGTAATTGTTTATTAGTGATTTCTCTCTCAAAAACTTGGAAAATAAGAGATATCTTTGAATCATATTCATCATAAATTTTCACCATTTTCGTCTTGGAAAAACGGGAGGACAAGAGATCTAAATGTCTAGGAAGCAAAGGCCTCTATCCCTTCCCGGTAAAGGCCTGGATCCCTTCTGTAAAGGTTTCGATCCCCACTCCCCCCTGCAAATCCAATTCTCGGATGAATGGGGTTCATTCTGGCGGGATATAGCGTAATCTGGCGTGTACCTGGCGTGATTTGAAGGTTAGTGGAGTGAGCTGATATGGGTACCTGGCGCAATCTGACGGCCTCGTGGTACGATCTTGGCGTTCTTCGTGCTTGGCGCGATCAAGCGGGCTCATGACGACGGGGTTTTTTTGGGTCGGTCTGTCCAGCGATCTGAGAGAGCAAACAGAACCGCAATTGTGGTCACGTCAATAGCGAATAGTATCCAGCCTTCCTCAGCTCCATCTGATGGGTTTACTGCCGGCGTAATCAAGCAGGTTCCTCCCTCCTCTGTGGTTAAGTTCACGTCGCTGTGTATCGGGTGCGCGAGGTGACAAGGCTGGGGGTGGGGCAGAAGGACGGGGGTCAGGTCTCGATGTGTGGCAGGTCTGTGATGGGATCTGGTGGTCGCGTCCCAAGAATGGCTTTCAAAAGGTCTCCGTCCCGTGTTGTTATCACGGCGCAGTCGACCACAAGGGTGACTTCCAAGCAGCGTGGCCTCTCTGAGTCGTCCAGGGAGGAGGAGTCCCTGAGGCCTGAGACTTCCAGGGAGTATGATCTGAGTCTTCCAGGGAAGGGAATGTGGTCTGAGGCTTCCAGGACCTGTGGCTTTTGATCAGGAAATTCGTAACATTTTAAGATCGTCTGCTGCTCGACATTTTGAGGTTGTCTACTGCTCGACATTTTGAGATCGTCTGCTGCTGGACATTTTGAGATCGTCTGCTGCTCGACATTTTGACATCGTCTGCTTGCTCGACATTTTGACATCGTCTGCTGCTCGACATTTTGAGATCGTCTGCTGCTCGACATTTTCTTAACAAATATTAGCCAATAGCCGGAAATAAACTGCAAATGCAGAGAGTAATCCTTTAAGAAAAGATTACTCTCTGCTGGGTATAATTGTGGTTATCTGTTAATTCAAACTATACTGACTTGAAGAAGAATCACAAAGAGGCAGGGAGAATATAAGTCTGATTTACACACACACACACACACACACACACACACACACACACACACACACACACATACAAACAAAAAAAACATTGCTTATATCACGAGGTAAAAGATGAAGGTAAAGAATTGACAAATTATTCGTCGTCCTCCAATTACCAAATGTAGACGACTGGCCACCATGCACAAACCAGACCTTAAAATGCAAACCTTCCTCACCAGACTCTACCCCTGCCTGGGCCAGGAGGAGAGAAGCCTGGCCTTAGCTGGGATACTATCAATGGAATCAACGCGCCTCCAAGACCACTGATTTGATAGATTCCAAATGCTCGAAACTACAGAATCCGTCGATGCTCTTTCCTGCTGGGCAATAAGGCGCAAAACCTACGTATGGCCTGTCGTTGTCTTGGCTCCAGAAAATCTAGTATTCTAAGAGGATCGGAGCTTGTACACACAGTGGCTGGGAGAGCCTTGAGAGCAGGTTGCCAATTCCTCCAGGGTGTTCAGCCATACGGCAGACACCAGGCAGTGTGCAGGAGGCCTCGACTGCCTCAGGATGCCATGTCCTCCTGCAGGATGTTCTTGTGTATGATAGAGACGTATCCCTCTCGCTGGGTGTCGGTTATCATACACGCCTGGCGGCTGATGTGCTAATGTGTCCACAGACGCACTCACAACCTATTGATATTCTTCTCTTTCTTCATTTACATGAATATATATATATATATATATATATATATATATATATATATATATATATATATATATATATATATATATATATATATATATATATATATATATATATATATATATATATATATATATATATATATATATATATATATATATATATATA
>NC_092252.1:16084611-16089611 GCF_036320965.1 Panulirus ornatus | reverse complement strand
CACACACACACACACACACACACACACACAGCGTCGGGCCTCGGTTCTCGCCTGTCATTGTTTAACCTTCCTCTGCTGAATCACAGTTTGCTAAATTATTAATTTGGTAAACAGTGGTATGAGCAGAGCATAAATTAAACGGATAAGATCTGCTTATTCTTCCCCCAGGGTGAGGCAAAGAAAGGAGAGAGGGAGAGAGAGAGAGAGAGAGAGAGAGAGAGAGAGAGAGAGAGAGAGAGAGAGAGAGAGAGAGAGAGAGATTTTTACACCTTTGGACCCCCACTTCATTGTTAAGGAGATATTTCACAGATTGTGACATTTGTTCTGACGTTCACATCCATTAGAAAAAGATAGATTGCACATATTATTCAAACGAAAAGAAAAAGGATATATATATATATATATATATATATATATATATATATATATATATATATATATATATATATATATATATATATATATAAATATATATATATATATATATTTTCAAACTATTCGCCATTTCCCGCGTTAGCGAGGTAGCGTTAAGAACAGAGGACTGGGCCATTGAGGGAATATCCTCACCTGGCCCCCTTCTCTGTTTCTTCTTTTGGAAAATTAAAAAAAATTGAGAGGGGAGGATTTCCAGCCCCCCGCTCCCTCCCCTTTTAGTCGCCTTCTACGACACGCAGGGAATACGTGGGAAGTATTCTCTCTCCCCTATCCCCAGGGATAATATATATATGTATATATATATATATATATATATATATATATATATATATATATATATATATATATATATATATATATATATATATATATATGTAATCGTATGTAGGGGAAAGGAATGTGTCATCCAGCAACTGAGGGAGAGGAGGTCGTCCTCTTGCAGAGTCTAAATCATATGCAAATTTGTCTTACGTGGTAACAATTATTCTAAATATATAAAGTACATGACCAAGGTAAATACACACCAGCCAGGATGTTTTTCCCTTCTCTCTCTCTCTCTCTCTCTCTCTCTCTCTCTCTCTCTCTCTCTCTCTCTCTCTCTCTCTCTCTCTCTCTCTCTCTCTCTCTCTCTCTCTCTCTCTCTCTCTCTCTCTCTCTCTCTTCTTAATGTAAAAAATATATATGTAATTTGTCAGCTTTATGTGTTGCGAGGTACTTGAGGAATCTTTTGTTTGAGATTCTTTTTTTAATGACGGTAGATCTGTGTGTACCTGCACATTGCCCACTTGGAGACGCACACCTGCACTCACACACACACACACACACACACACACACACACACACACACACACACACACACACACACACACACACACACACACACACACACACACACACACCTGCCCGTGTGTGTACAAATGCGTCCTAGTATGAAAAGGGAGATCCTAGAAAGGAGAGAGAGAGAGAGAGAGAGAGAGAGAGAGAGAGAGAGAGAGAGAGAGAGAGAGAGAGAGAGAGAGAGAGAGAGAGAGAGAGAGAGACAGACAGAGAGAGAGATCCTAGCAAGTAAAGAGAGATCCCTACAAGTAGCGAGAAATCCTAGCAAGTAGAGAAAGATCCTAGCAAGAAGAGAGAAATCTCAGCAAGAAGAGGGAAAACCTAGCAAGAAAAGAGAGATCCCAGCAAGGTAGAGAGAGAGACCCCAGCAGGATAGAGAGACTTCCTAGCAAGTACAGAGAGTTCCAAGTAAGGCAGAAATGCAAAACAATGAGGAAAATTTCACAGGTCCGAGATGGACGGACGAAAGGTGTCCCACACCCATCTGGTCACCTCCTCGCCTGCCATGTTTGGCAGGAGCCTCCTGCTTCACTCTGCTGTGGTGGTGGGTGGGGAGGAACCTCCCGTTTTACTCTCCTGTCTCCATCTACAGTGTTGGGTGGGGAGGAGCCTCCTGCTGTGCTGTCCTGTTTTCATCTGTAGCGGTGAGTGGAAAGGAGCCTTCTGCTGTACTGTCCTGTCTCCATCTATAGCGGTGTGTGGGGAGCAGCCTTCTGCTTTACTCTCCTGTCTCCATCTACAATGGTGGGTGGGGAGGAGCCTTCCACTTTACAGTCCCTTCTCCATCTACAGTGGTGGGTGAGGAGGAGTCTTTTGCTTAACAATCCTGTCTCTGTCTACAGCGGTGGGTGAGGAGGAGCCTTCTTCTTTACTCTCCTGTCTCCATCTATAGTGGTGGGTGAGGAGGAGCCTTTTGCTTAACAATCCTGTCTCTGTCTACAGTGGTGGGTGAGGAGGTGCCTTCTGCTCAACTCTCCTGCCTCCATCTATAGTGGTGGGTGAGGAGGAGCCTTCTGCTTAACAATCCTGTCTCCATCTATAGTGGTGGGTGGGGAGGAGCCTTCTGGTCGACAGTCGTCTCCATGTATAGTTGTGGGTGGAGAGGAATGTAACCCATCATTACTGTCCTGCAGCAGATAACCTCGTCATAGACCATCAAGGCTACCGTTGCCTCTCCTTCCTATACACTCCTGAGATGCAGTTATGCAAAATTATATAGAGAAGATACACCACAGGTCAGGCGAATGGCACCTCGTACATTTTTTTTTCCTAACAATTGTAAATTTTTGGACGTCAAAGCTATATTTTGACCAAGAGTGTTTCGAAAATATTGATATGCAAACTCTATCTAATATTCAAGCGTCCTTGATTTTTCCATTTTAAGTCTAAAAATTACATTATGGTAAATAGTGGTGGGAATGTTTTTTTTCTCTTAATATATTCACTGATGACTAGTCCTCCTCCAAGTGACCTGGACGTGAGGATTATTAAGAAATTTAACTACATACACATGCCTGTACCCTCGATATTACAACATACACAAAAGCCGTACACACAGAATAGCCGTACACATGCATACATATACACAAACCAACACACAAGTACACACAGAGAAACGCACGCCCATAGAGGTGTATAAACACAAACATACATATATGTACACACACACACACACACACACACACACACACACACACACACACACACACACACACACACACACACACACACACACACACACACACACACACACACGCACACACACACACACACACACACATCAGGACACATCTGGACATGGGAAGGAGGTTAGCAGTGCCACTGGCGTGTCCAAAAGGATGATTACTACCCAAACCAGTTTAGGGAGAAGAAAATATAGCCCCAAAGAAGGTTCTTTCACTTCAGGTAAAGCAGAGAAGTCAGACTTCCTTCATTCGCTGAGCAGTCGCAACACAGATGTAGGAATTATCCAACACATGTATCCAGCATTGTGTTATCTCATTTTGATCGCGTTTACTGAAAAAGCCTTGCATATAGTTTAGACAAGACTTCTTTTTATCACATGGCAGGTTCCGATAACATTAGCCTATCTATCCAAAGAACGCGGAGGGGCCCAGGCCAACAAAAGCTGCAGAGGTGTTCGAAATGTAGACAAGACAGGAGAAATCATGTATGTTGTCTCATATATCCTAAAAGGCAGTTTAGAAGTATTTACGAGTCATGCTTTTGACTAAAAGAAAACAACTGCGATTTGTAATCTATGTTCTTCCTTCTTACTTAGCCTTAAAGAACAGTTTGAAATGACCCAACAATGTTTGTTAAAAACAAGCGGGAAATATTATCTTTCTCCCCTGTTCTCCAGCATAATGTATTGATATCTTGCTTAAACAACGCTAGTTCGACGAAGGTAGACGCGTACAGTGAGGTGAGGGAAATCATCCCACAGATGCAGAGTCACGGCAAATTATATAGATAAATGGCCTCGCGAATATTGATATTAACTTGTGTGAACTATTGAGCCAGTGGGAAGATTGTAAGCTACGAAATGATACCAGGTTATCAAGAAAATATTAAATTGGAGGAATGCACACCCCTAAAAGACCTTGGAATATATATATATATATATATATATATATATATATATATATATATATATATATATATATATATATATATATATATATATATATATATATATGAGTGAGTGTGTGTGTGTGTGTGTGTGTGTGTGTGTTTCAGTGGTATCCGATATAAATAGAATAAACCTGTTTAGGAAGGAAAAACACATACTTAACAAGCTGGTGAATATACAGTTTTGACCTTTTCTTATCAGATATGAGCCTCGTCCTTGAATGATCCAGAGTAAACATGAGAGCAGGATTGTATTGCCATTCGAGAATTTCCAAGGTAGCAGACATCTGCATACTGGATGATGTTCTTTCCTATTATCCACCCTGCCAGCTGGTGAGCCAGAGGGAGAGGTGGGTGGCCGGGGGGAAGGTCTGCCTTGTGTATTACGAACCCCTGTCTTTATCTCTGAAAGATTAGGAACTTTGGATGCCATTACTGTCCTCCAGCAGATAGCCTCGTCTTGAGGGCCATCACTGGATCTCCCGTTACATCTCTCCCACCGATATACTCCCTTCCCCCCTCCGTACTTGCACCTCTCCCATCCCATCCCTGTACCCTTCTCCTCCTCTCCCATTCCCCCATCCCTCTCTATCCCCCCTACCCTCCATCTCCTTCAAGAAGATGAGGTTATGGGTCAATCTCCCCTTTCCCATGTCTACCCTATCCGTCAAGGGGACTGAAGCCTCCTCCTCTCCCATCTTCCCATTCCTCTACAATGACCCCTACATCCTTTCCCCTAACACCTCCCCCCCTTTCCCTTCCCCCTGCCCCGGGGAGCCTCAATCCGTTGATGAATGATCATTAAATTAAGAATATGTCATAAATTGCCTGACCCCCAGGTTACTCAGCGGGAGACCCCCATCTGCTGGTGTAGGTGGGTGGGTCAATGATAGGCTGGCTGGACCCACCTACCCTGGGCCACCAACACCACCAACACTACCACCTCCACCACCAACACCAACACCACCAACACTACCATCACCAACACCAACAGCATCTCCATCACTACCAATACCTCCACCATCACCTCCACCACCATCAACACATCCACACCACCACCACCACCACCTCCGTTAACCATGGTCATCTATAACCCA
>NC_092252.1:16072111-16082111 GCF_036320965.1 Panulirus ornatus | reverse complement strand
CAAACACAAGACCCTCAGACCAATCACTGGCTGTTTCACAACCACAAACAAATTAACATTTGCACAAAGACACAGAAACACCTCGTGCAATCTCATTCCACTATGTTTGGCACCCACTTCTCTGTAACAGCTCCTAGACTCCTCCTACCCAAAACTACATGATACCCAGCCGTCAAGTGACGAGTAGAAACAGAACAATTCACCTCCTGCTTCACACTCTAGCAGTCTATATTCACAGACTTTCCCAGTCCCAACAAACGTGACATTTACGAAGCAAATACACTCTATTTCACCAGCTTCTAAACCTACACTTGAATTCTAACCCAACTGACAATACACCCATCTGAAACTACGCTCCCCAGGCATGTACGAGTGACTTTCTCTTGCGTCCTAGATGTAACTACGGTGGTGTAAATACTGAAAACACGTAGCTTCCCTGCTCTCGACCCATCCTCATACATGTATATACATAAATGCCCACACACGCACATATACATACATATACATTGATATATATATATATATATATATATATATATATATATATATATATATATATATATATATATATATATAAAGTACGACGTTGTATAAAGCAGAGGCAATGACCCAAGCCACATCCATCCTACTGTTTTAAAACTTGTTGTGGTGGCTGTATACGGGTCAGTGATGGGTGCAGGCGAGGGTAAGGGAGGGATATGGGTAGGGGAAGCGGAGGGAGAGGGAATCTAGGCGTTGGGTGGGGGGGAGGTGCTCTGGGAGGGTGGGGGGGAGGGGGGAGGGAGTGAGGCCAATCATATTCTCCTACTGGGAATATTTGGCCATGGGACTGTACCGTGCTGTTGGTTAGTGCTGTACCGTGCTGTTGGTTAGTGCTGTACCGTCCTGTTGGTTAGTGTTGTACCGTGCTGTTGGTTAGTGCTGTACCGTCCTGTTGGTTAGTGGTGCACCGTGCTGTTGGTTAGTGCTGTACCCTCCTGTTGGTTAGTGGTGCACCGTGCTGTTGGTTAGTGGTGTACCCTCCTGTTGGTTAGTGGTGTACCGTCCTGTTGGTTAGTGCTGTACCGTCCTGTTGGTTAGTGCTGTACCCTCCTGTTGGTTAGTGCTGTACCGTCCTGTTGGTTAGTGCTGTACCGTCCTGTTGGTTAGTGCTGTACCGTGCTGTTGGTTAGTGCTGTACCGTGCTGTTGGTTAGTGCTGTACCGTGCTGTTGGGATGTAAACAGTTTGCACCGGTGGGATTATGTCTGTTTGTGAGTTTATCCATTTGTTTTTGCTCTTGTTTAAGTGGTCAGCGTTTTTGCGTGTGCTGTGTGTGTGTGTGTGTGTGTGTGTGTGTGTGTGTGTGTGTGTGTGGGTGTGTGTGTGTGTGTGGGTGTGGGTGTGTGTGTGTGTGTGTGTGTGTGTGTGTGTGTGTGTGTGTGTGTGTGTGTGTGTGTGTGTGTGTGTGTGTGTGTGTGTGTGTGTGTGTGTGTTGTGATGTACACCATTTTTGTGGCATTTTGAAAAACCTAACCCTTATGACTTAAGTAACCCTTAAGTAACATATAAGTAAGCACTTTACTGAGCACAGAAGGTTCAAACGCATAGAAACACACACACACACACACACACATCCACACACACACACACACACACACACACACACACACACACACACACCGGCAAGAAGCAAACACATGTTTGTTTGGATGGGCCAGTCGGGTCATGATTAGACCATAATGGAAGAGCATACCTTAGGCAATTATACTCCTGGAAGTGATTGGACAATCATATCACAGGAACTGATTGGACAATCATACCTTAGGAAGTGATTGGACAATCATACCTCAGGAAGTGATTGGACAATCATACCTCAGGAAATGATTGGACAATGATATCGCAGGAACTGATTGGACAATCATACCACAGGAAGTGATTGGACAATCAGACCTCAGGAAGTGATTGGACAATCAAGTGATTACACTCAAGCGGATCAACGCACCTTAGAGTGAGACCAATGCACTCAAAGAGTGAGGTCACTCAACCCATCTTGGTTGAATCATTTGAGTGAAGGAAACACACACACACACACACACACACACACACACACACACACACACTGCTATAATAGGGGCGGAAAAGCGCATGTAAGGTCGTCCTAGGCCCTTCTCACACTGCATACAGAACAAAGAGACGTTTAACACGTTACTCCTCCCATCTCCCTCCAGCCGTCACCTACACCTCATCCGGCAGTTCGGGGAGGAAGTTACTCCTGTACCATTTCCCGCCACCGTCACCTCCTTACAACTGAGATCCCTCGTCCCGAGTTGCAGTTCGACCACGACAACCGCATCGCGGCCCCATCCGAACTCATGGCAGACCGCTAGAAGACCAACCCTCTATCCAGCCCAGCCATTGTGTGAACATCGTCAATGATTAATTAGACTCTATAACAAACGAACGAATTAATCAAATCTCCTCTTAATGTCAATGCACACTGCATCTATGCTGGTGAAACTCGACGAATTATTGAGTTCAGAAGACGTCACCTTCGGGCGAAATCTCACGTCACGTGAGGCGTCGTCACCTCACAGTTAACCTGCAGTGGCCGGGAGGCAGACGTGGCCACGTCTATACGAACAGAGGGAAAGATAAAGGCATAAGTTCTTTCCCTATGACGAGCGCAGGAAGAATAAAGCTTCAGGTAGGGGAAAAAAAGTATGATGTCAGGTAATTGCATCCATGATACGAGACCTCACTGGAACATATCACACTGTTGATTTCGCGTAGAACTAACCTGTGAGCCAAGATCTTACGGAAGACAGAGGTTTACGCTGCCGGGATTCTCTGGACTAAAACACCGAGGGTTAAACCACAAGGGGCAAAGAGACTGAGACAAACCAACCGTTGTTTTCTCATTATCTGTATATCACAATGAGTCGGAGAATCCCCCTACAGTCCGTCGTGCTAGACAATAAAGAAATGCAGAAACAGATGGTGAGGAATCATTGTTCAGTCCAGTGAGTCATGTTATCTTTGGCCGTGAAGAGTCACCCTGACCTGGAAGCTAGGGCTGTCACTCGTCCATGTGACTGAAGCTCGAACACAGCTTTACTGACGCTATCTATAATTTCATACATCATTTCCAGACGGCACCACATGAAGGTGAAATGTTCGTTTGGACATCTATTTCGATATTTGTGTTAAGACTGTTTATCAGACCCTCTTATCTATCTACCCCTACCCTAGTTATCGGATATTGCGTTTTCTTAACCTTCTTTCAGTCGTTGACTGCAGTCAATTTAGTAAAGTGTTAATCATTGAAGTTTACAGTTGGAGCTGATCTTGGGTGAGATGGGGTTAGCTACGTCGCTTCTCCTGACTACAACTTTATCCTCTTAATCATGACTGGATCGATCCTACCCTGATGATTCCCGCTTCAGGAACAGAGCATCCAAGGCTTTTACACTCCTCACTTCTTCTCCTGACTCTCAATCCTCCTTCATTTCTGCTTGGAATCGTTCGATGTCTTGTATCTCTAGAGTCAAGACACGTTTCCTATGACGCGGATGCGAGCTGACTCACCTTCTTCGACTAGGATATTTCCTGACCCTTTATGAATATCAATCGTCTCCCGCTGTTAAAAGTAAAGCACTGTCGTTCGACCATGTAATAACATAAACATGATAGGCATATCCTCCTCCTGTCTCTACTGGAAACCTCGCGTCATGAGAATGACAAAATCTGCATCCCAGAAGCAACGGGGTCGCTGTTGAGGAGGTGCAACAAGAATGTTCCAGCTTGGCAACTGACTCATATTTGTAAGTGTCTCACTCACTCACCTATGAAGCACTGCTCATATATCGAGTGAGACTCTCTTTCCGCATCACTCATCATTGTTTTCTGTTTTTTTTTTCCCTTTTTGTTAGCCATAATGCTGCCTCTCTCTCTCTCTCTCTCTCTCTCTCTCTCTCTCTCTCTCTCTCTCTCTCTCTCTCTCTCTCTCTCTCTCTCTCTCTCTCTCTCTCTCTCTCTCTCTCTCTCTCTCTCTCTCTCTCTCTCTCTCTCTCTCTCTCTCTCTCTCTCCTCTACGGGCATCACTTTGTGTCTCCTGACTATCCTGCGTGGAGCCCAAGCTCCTTGAATCTGGAGCTGAGGACTGACTGGATGCTGCTTCCCAGATTTTCTGTGTGAAGGCCAACCATACGAGGATTAGCTGTTATGATACTTCCTTCTCTCCTCATGCAGTATATCTGTAGAATTCTCTTCGTTCTTTATATATATATATATATATATATATATATATATATATATATATATATATATATATATATATATATATATATATATATATATATATATATATATAGATAGATAGATAGATAGATAGATAGATAGATAGATAGATTAGATAGATGATAGAGAAAATCATATGATAAAGAAGAATAAACCTCAATGATGTTTTGATATTCATAAAGGCAGGAATATTCCAAGACCTGAGGTCTATGAAGGAATATACAAGAATATAGCAAGAAGAGAAATTAACAGCCACTGGGAATAGTAACACAGCTTATAGAGGTCAGTAAGAACCAGACAGCCCTCCTGGGAATAACACCATAGTCAGTGGGGGAGCCACACATTCCTCCTGGAAATAATAGCACATTTTGAGGACTGCAGTCAGAGCCACACAGTCATCCTGGGATTGAAAACCACAGCCAGTGGAGGCGCCCCCACGCAGTTCGTCCTGGGAATTAACAACATTGCCCGGGGAGGTCGGGAATAGCGACACGGCCGTCCTGGGAACGGCAACGCAGCTTGTGAAGACGCAGTAATAAAAGCATATAGAGAGGAATGGCCGGAGACATGAGCACGTAGGCGGCGTACTAGTCATATATTTGTTCTTATCAGTGATAAACGGCGTGCAAAGCCCTCGCTAAAACACACCCGCGTCTCCACGCACCACCACGCCAACGCTACCCCCGCCAATACTACGCCACATTACCACCACCACCACAAGACCATATTACCGCCTCAAATGCGCTATATCACTACCAGCACCGCACCATACGACCACCGCCATCCATACAATCCACATCCACACACACACACACACATCCATTTGATATCCACATGCACTGTAAATCCTCATCCAACCATCTAAAATCCAAATGCTTACTCCCTACTACTGCTACACACACACACACACACACACACACACACACACACACACACACACACACATGGCTCCATCTTCGATCAAAGGGTTGGCTGGGCAGACTGTGTGCACCTGGACTGCCAGAAAGCCTTTGACACAATCCCTCAAAGAAGGATGATTAAGAAGAAATGGAGCTCCTGGCAGCAATAATGTCCCTCCCTCGTGGAAGAGAGCAAAGGACGGATGAAAGAGGAATATTCTCAAAATACAAGGGAATACAAAGGAATACAAAGGAATTCAAACAGCAACAGACCACTGGGTCCTTTTAAGGCTGTTTGAGATCACCAGTGGCGTACCGGAGGGTTTAGATCTTTAGCCCACTTGTGCATGCTAATAACTTTCCAGAAGGACCGGATTCTTGCCTGAGCATGTTTGCGGATGATGCCAAGGTCAGGAAAGAAATAATGACTGATGATTGCACCATCTGGAAAGGGATTGCACCATCTTGCAAGGAATTGCACCATCTTGCAAGGGATTGCACCATCTTACAAGGGAACCTGGACAAACTCCAGAGTTGGCCTGAGAAATGGATAATGAAATCATATCCAAGATCATGCGAAGGTAATGAGAATGCAACACAGTGAAAGAACGCCTCTGGTGTCATTATCACCAGTTGGGAAACCATACCACAGAAAGCTACGTGTGGACCAGACTCAAGAGTCCTCATTGTGCCTTAGCCTGTCCCCAGAACTGCACATCAGCAGACTATGAAGGAGGCAAAGTGTCTGCTGGAGACTATCAGGATCTCATTTAATCATGTGAATAAGAACATATTCTATAAGGTGTTCAAGACATATACTAGACCAACACTGGATCAGGCCTCGCAGGTCTGGTCACCTCAGCTGAATAAGCACAAAGATCTGATTGAGAAGGTCCAGAGGAAAGCAACTTAAGATGGCACCTGAATTACGAGAGGTGAGCTACAATGTCCACCACGGGAGAGAGAGAGAGAGAGAGAGAGAGAGAGAGAGAGAGAGAGAGAGAGAGAGAGAGAGAGAGAGAGAGAGAGAGAGAGAGAGAGAGAGAGAGAGAGTTGAAGGGGGGGGGGAGTCTTGATTACGATAGCATTCCAAGTTTCTAAATCATTTGAACAATATTGACAGTAAACAGTTCCTCTCGAGATGCAGAACCAGAGTAGCCAAAGGCAGCGTCGAGGAGCTATGCATGAAGCTGCTAAGTAAGGATGTAAAAAAGTATCGTTTTAGTGTAATGATAGTTGGGTTAGACTATACCAGGAAACGGTGACTGGTGGCAGTTTACGAAGGATTGAAAAGCTAGTTAAAGTGTAAAACTCCTTCCCATACGGTACGAATGGTTAATAGCACACACACACACACACACACACACACACACACACACACACACAAGGGCCTCCGTTAGTGTAGTGGTTAATTCTGCGACCCACAACTCTTACTAACTTAAGTTCGAGTCTCGGAAAAGATAGCCAGTTCACAGCCAACCCAGCTGTTCATCTTTCTCCTTTTGCAGCTGGTCGATGGATGGCTACCCGCCATAAACTGTGGTCAGGATATATGCGTGGATACATAAAGTTAAGACTTAGTGTGTATAAAAGGTTAAGAGACGGGGCAACAAGGGCGTAAAACTCTCTCTCCTTCACAAACAAACGGTAATTAAAGATGGTAATTACACTATACACAATAATCTATTCCCATACAACGCACGGGGCATCCACTCATTCCATTTTCTTCATTAACCTGATTAATGCTGCTCAACAGTAAGGGTGATTATCAAATTCATAACGTCGGAGTAAACGTTCTTATTGAACCCATCTGGCTCTGGCATAAACGTAAACATAAATCAGTTGGTCCTTACACAGCTGATTCTCACCGTCGGGTTAAAATGTATACGACGATAGGTTTTATTCACTGGGTGGCTGTTTGTATGACGCTGAGCATTTGTGGTGTAAGGCTGTGGTAAACTGGTGTTGTTGAGTGGTAAGGCTATGGTTGACCCATCAGGTTGTTTGTGTCGTGTTGTTGCATAGGATGGAGGATTTTCAGGCCTGGTTGTTTGTTGTGGGGTGAGAGAGAGACCCAGTGATTGTGGTGTCCCTTTGTTATGTATGGTTGTTCGGGTGATATTGTGGTAGTTTGGTGAAAATATGGTTGTGTGGTACGATCGTGGTTGTGTGGTACGATCGTGGTTGTCTGTGACGTAAGCTGAGGGTTTGATGTTACGGTTGTGAGTGGATGAGTGAGTACGACACCCTGGGCATGATGGGTAAGAGACGGAGTGTAAGCACACCGGATGATTACCTGTGTACCCCCCCTATAGCAAACTTCCAAAATGTATTCTATCACGTCGGGTATTGATATCTTGGAGCTTGTTTTGTCTCCCATTTTCTTGAAGAAAGGATGATTTCTGATTCTAGATTTAGAAGAAAAAAAATGGCTCAAGAAAGGATGATTTCTGGTTCTAGATTTAAAGAAAAAAAAATTGGCTCCATTCTATCGCGATTTTTCAATGCCGACTGTTGGATACTTTTATCATTATCGCTGCAACGGTTGTCAACTGCAGACAAAGGAATCTAGACCCTGCCTCCAGGCCTCCCTTGTGACTTCTTTAGCTCCCTGGTCCCACGTCTGACACTGGGCCTACCACAGAGCCATCTAGAGCCCCCGGCTGCTGGCGTCCTGGCCCACGGTGGGAGCTAAAACCCAATCCTCACCATCTGGCTCTCATGGCTCTTCATCTTCATCACTCTACATTTGCCATAGGTGATGTTCATTAGCTGGGCTAATGGCTATCACTGGAGACTACAAGCCCCATTAAAGAGCCATCATAGCCAACCCTGACACCACCATGGGAGCCATACTACCACCATAGCCAAAGCTGACACCACCATGGGAGCTAAACTGCCACCATAACCAACCCTGACACCACCATGGGAGCTAAACTGCCACCATGAACAACCCTGACACCACCATTAAGATAAGATTTTCAAAGTACCACCTGACACCACTGCAGTGAACTGAGGGCGGCCGGAACACCTCGGGAACGATAAATATATTTGTTTAATTCTACTTTTAATCTTCGGCGGGAGTGCATCGCACGCTGGCCATGGAGAGGGAAAACCATCTACATCATCCTTATTCCTAAGGCTCATAACCCCTCGACCAGTGGGTGGAAGATGATCCTTAATGTGCGGCATATTCAGGGACTGAAATACTTCGAGCCGCCCAGCACAGCTCTGGGGGGGTTCGGAAAATATATAGCTGGGTCTTGGCTGTGTTGTAAATTACCGATTCACAACACATACGAGGTGGCGCATTACGCCCCTCTGATTACACCGTCCACAAGCTGGAGCCACAAGTCGTGTGAGACAGGCGCTTGGCACATCCCTCGCTGGCTGCGTCCGTCCTCACCTCCCACCTTCCCTTCATGTCTGTCTGTGTGCTTGTGTCTGTCCATGTGCTTCTGTCTGTCCATGTGTTTCTGTCTGTCCATGTGCTTCTGTCTGCTTGTGTGCTTGTGTCTGTCTGTGTCTCCAGTATCCACTAGTGGCTGGAGGGTAGGAGAGAGAGAGAGAGCCTCTACGTCCGAGGGACATGATGTTGATATCTGTGGCTGTTTGGGGAAGTGTTTAGCACTACTGTAGCGGGTTCAGTGTACAGGCGGGTCCAGTGCCTATAGTCTGTAACGTCTGCTACGTGTGTGTGTGTGTGTGTGTGTGTGTGTGTGTGTGTGTGTGTGTGTGTGTGTGTGTGTAATTGTATACACCTTTTTCTTTGTCTCAGTCTGTGTATCTTTAAAAAGTGCTCCTAGCATCATCTGCGTTGGACATGTGTCGTCTGTGTACGCACAGACTCGAGGGTAACGTCTTGTTGTCTATTTCCCTTGTTGTCCTCGAGGCCATTACCTTTGGACTCTTATGCTTGACCTCACCCAGGCTCTCCGGCCATCTGCACTCGACGGAAATACTGTCTTCGTAGAGCTTCTGTACAAGCACTCCGATGGCAGAACATTTCTCAAAGGTTGTCGAGGGAATGTGCATACGAAGACTGATGTCCCTTACTTTTGAGAGGCCTCAACGTAGACACACACCATAAGCAGAATGGTTACATTCCTCCCACGCAGAGAGTGAAGGGAGCTGACTGAATCCTTGACGCTTTCTATTCTTAACAATCTGGAGCAAACGATCACCAACCCAACTCATGTTTCAGGCCGCCACAACCACTCTGCCAACACTGGATTGATTTTCTCTTTCACATCTGGACCCTGACTCGAAAGGTACGCCATTTTCACAGCCTTTTGCTTCACTTGTAGATTTCGCTACTCATCTTACTTCCTCCTCTTCCTCCTCCTCTTCCTCTTCTTCCTCCTCCTCGAAACGCCAGTCATGACACTATCGTAGTATTAACTTACGAAAATTCTCTTCCCACTTTCCCTCACAAGGTAACTGTCTCACCCCGGTCGATGCTTCTTTCTCTACCGAGCAGCATATCAGCGGTTAGTGTCGAGAGAATGGAGGCATGTTTCCATTTGCTGTGTATCCACCTCATCCTCTATGGCTATCTCTTCATCCAGTCCAAGGCTCACTTACTCTTGCTCTGAAGCCATTGTGGGGGAAGGGCACCTGGTGTATCGAACATGGCAAAAGTCTCCTTCCTTTGATGTTCATTCAGACGAAAAGCTCTCCGTCATCCAGAAGTAGTGTGAAAGCCTCCTCTCTTCTGCTATTCATCGATCTTTCTGGTCTTTACCCAAATGCATATCTGCCAGTATTTGTCGATTCGCCTTTCCGTCTTGTTTTTTTCAAACGGACGATACCATATCTGTGTCT